>NC_049987.1:3142615-3161529 GCF_000003815.2 Branchiostoma floridae | reverse complement strand
CCCGGTGTGAGTTGATCAAACCTTGCAGTCTGGTCTCCGACGACAATCTTGATGATAGTCACCTGTTATGTCAATCCTTCCACAAATGTGGTACTTCAACATCCCCAACAATAAAGAAATGAATGATAAGAGGAAAAGGCTTTTGTTCTAATCTTTCAGAACGTTATTTCTATTTAAAATTTACCAATACTTTGTATGTGCGTTTGCGAGGATAAGAAAATTAGAAAACTCCCTCTGCAATCAGTATGTGTAATGTATACTACACACGCACACCGGCACACGCACACACATACACACACACTCACACACTACACACACACAAAAACACGCACACAAACACAAACACAAACACACACACACACACACACACACACACACACACACACACACACAAAGAACGGTCTAAAAGAGCTAGATGCACTATTGTGTCGGAAACAAAAATTACGGACATGTTACAAACAACATATCGTCAAGTTATAGCGGTAGTTGCAACTTGAAAGTTTACGAGTTTGGCAGCAATTGTTTGTCAGATTTCTGGAACAAAAACATCTTTATGTCAAAGGCGGTCTCAAGGCGGTTGATGAAATGTAGTTTTTATAGAGGTTATATTTTCACTAGCGTTTGTGTGTCTGATGACCTTTTTTAAACAAGATAACTAAAAAAAACGGCTAGGTGGATTGGTTTTATACTTGGTGTGTTGGTTGGGTGTGATAAAGCTAAGATTGCCGGCCAAAAAGCAGTTACTCAAGCAACTGGATATGATTTTGGAAAGGGTGAGACATTTCAACTAGCATCCACTAGTTTTCGTCAATAATACTGAACAAAAGTGATCTATAAGAAACTTATCTTCTATATCCTAACTATGAATGAAGACAATGACTTTAGATGTCCAATAGGGAACATTTTTAGACAATTTCAGAAGACAATTTGGATTCCCATAGGAAACAATGGCTAGTACATGCTAGTTGAAACGTCTTGCCGTTTCCAAAACCATATCCAGTTGCTTCTTTTTCGGCATATCTTGTTACCTGGATGTCGAACTTCATCAACGTAAAGCTAAAATTGATTAGATTTTGGGCCCAGAGCGGCTTCCCTTGGTACTGCAGTGCAACTTTCAATTTTGCATCTCGTGTTCTGAACAAGCTATGGTCACGATTTTAGGGTGTTAAAAAGCTCTTGTGGTCAGGAAGAGGTGAAAAAAGTTTGGTCCTCTAGCGGTTAGTTCTGGGTTGGCAGGGTTATTTTTGTCAAAAACGTCTGAAGAGGATAACTCAAGAAGGGAACAATGGATTTTCATGATTTTTGGTATATATGTAGCTTATACAATTGGAGCACATTTGCATAATTAATGAGAACATTCTTGCAGTTTTTTTTCAATGTATCCCTTGTTCCAAACATGTTATGATCTTGGCATTTATGTGGTAGACAGCTTTAAGCGTCATGGCAAGGTGGATCAAGTTTCAATACCCTCCAGGAAAAAAAACAACGAATTGCTATCATTTTAAGCATACAGGGAGCTTTGGCAAAGATGTTCATAATGATATAAATGTTATTCAAATGAGTACTTACTTTGCATATTTAATGAGGGAATTGTATAATTCTATTGTTTTCAATACTGGACTTAAATAAATGTAACACATGTAAATTATGATACGTGAAACATAAGAAGATATCAGATTTGCAAATGAGGAACAAGTTTGCATAATATATGTAAAAATTACAAAACCACCTAATTATTGGAATTCTATACTTGACATATGTACGTAAGTCTATGATGAACGTCACCATACATAAATCATGTAAATCTGTAAGTCATTTGCATAAAATTCACAAAAGTTCCAAATATTTTGTGGAGGTATGAGGTCGTCGAACGCTGTTATATTCTTATCTTTTACTGTACCAGAGGGGCGTCTATGTAATTATGAGAATTTCAAGGAGCTAGAAGGGTTTTATGGAATACGTTCCCGTTTTACAGAACACACACAATCCACTACTATAAGTCATAAGAAAAAAAAAACATTCTTACGGATTTCATACGAAATTTAACGAATACATACCGTTCTTATTATAGGGTAATATTTTATACATACGAAGTAATGTGGATGTTTATTAGTAGTACTAGTGAATCATATCGATTGCGTAAAATTCTTTTGAAGACTTGAGCACCACTGTGATAGTGAACAAGGTGTTATTAGCAAAGGATAGATAAAATCATTACAACATTTAATCCTCGATGTTGACTGATTTGGTTGGAAAATAATAATGCGCTAGCACCCGCCTTAAAGATCGGTTACAAAATCTTTTTTTTGTGTTTGTTTTGCTTTGTTTTGTTTGATTTATTTTAGTCAAGTCTGGAAACTCAAAAGTAAAAGCTTTAAAATACTAGTAGTCAATCGGGCATGTGGATACTCGCCACGTGTCATTGATGCCTCCTAGCGATTCATATTAGTCTCGCAGCAATAAGTGATGACTTGCAATAATGTCTTCAACTGATAGGAGGCAATTTTGATCCATACGGTGGACTCCGACTCTAAGGACTTTCTATGAATTCATGAGGATTGTACGGAATTTAGAAGGTCTTTACGGAATTATGCGTGTTTTACAAACTCTTACAGTCCACTGGTGTTAGAAATGAGAAAGAAACAAACATTTCTTCATACTAATTTGAGCGAATTCATACAATTATTGCAATAAATCAACATTACAAAAAAAGCATTATTATTCCCATGTTTCTTAGTGGTAGATCATATAAATTCCGTAAATTTCGTCTGAATTCGCTTGAATTTGCTATTGAAAAACGTGTCAGCACGAGTAACGCAACCTCAATACAACAGTACATCTAGTCCTCGATATTGACTGACTTATTCGGAAAACAATAACATCTCTTCTTTGTATTCGCACGACAGATCGCTTTAAGAATATGTTTTGTGTTTGTTTTGCTCTATTTCATTTTATTTGCAACAGTACTAGTCATTAGAGCATAATTTATGTAGAATCACTTTGTGTTGTGGAGACTCCCGAGGCCCTTTAGCAAACAATCCATATATATTTTTGCAGCCATTAATGACTTCTTGTGCAATAATATCTTTTGATTCATGCAATACTCTAATATGGAGTGTCTTCAAGAGAATTTCACGGAATCCATAAGGATTTTACGGAATCTATACGCACTATACCGTGCGTACTCCCTAACGACCTAAAAAAACAAGTGTGTAAATCCCGCCAGTGAAGCGTAGTTAAGCTGCCAACCGGGGAAGGCGCATGCCCAGTGATGCATATCCCAGTAACCCCCCGGGCTGAAACCAGGATTAAATGCCATGAGAGGGTGGTGGATTCAGGTCAGTACAGTTCATGTCAGTGCAGTATTTCTAACGAGAAAAGAAATATTCTGTTTACAGTTTCTTTGCTGGTAGGTGGTCTTCTATAGTTTACCTTTTCCGGGTCTTACGTGGTACAGTACTATGTTTAGAAGTGGGATTCGTATAGATATGCTACTGTCCTGATTCTTTTGATTTTAGAGAATGGTCGAGTTTCGTATTCTGGCTGTGCTAATGATATTCCCTCGGTGTCAAATAAGAACGTTTTTCACTTAATAGCATGCATTGGTAACGTTTTACTAATGATTGGGTATATTCCTAATTGATCTTACAAAGGTGTCCTTTTAACAGGATGTGTGAAAATCCAGAAACAGGATGAACAACAATACACGGTCACACCTGTGCAGTCAAAACAATGAAGTCGGCGCCTAAACACACACGGGCCCGGGGCCATGCAGTCGCTCGTTCAAAGAAACATCCGAGTACACGCTGTAGCAGCTGCTGAAGTCTACTCTCTTAAAAGGTATAATGGTTTTCGTAAGCTATTTCTAAGTATGACATGTTATCTACCCCGGTGTCTGCCCTGAAGTGACTCCCATGGGAGGTTGTAATAACTCATGTTGTGACTACAGACATGCCATCAGATTAGCACCAGTGGCGCATGCCCGCAGGCCCGTATGTAAGTGTTGTTGGTGGGTATTGCAGGTTTGCACCAATTTTCTGGGCGTAAATTTGAGCTGAAAGAATGTATAGTAGAGCCTGGTTAACCAGTTCAGCTAGATGATGAACTATCTATTGTCCTCGCTAGCTGTTGTCGTGTTGTTGATGTAATGCGATACCTGCAGAATTGTATTGTATTGTATTGGGGGTCATCTGGGAGGTCAAAGGTGAGTGTTCAAGAGAAATGTATGTGTTCACGTAACAGAACTTTGAGGTAAAAATCCTCTGACACGCTACTGACTTTCATCGGCTCTCTGAAGCTATTAAGGGCACAACCCGCTGTACGTGCAAATACGTCCTGTCTACGTGCCAAAATAAACGTTGGCAATATTTTGGGATCCGTAAGTGGTAAGTAGCGCCTCCGTACTAACTCGTAGGGAATCCGAAGGATTTAGGAGCACGCAGACATGCCGTAGAACTTTACTTGCAGGCAAAACTTTGCGTGCCATCGGCCTGCGGATTCGCCCCGCGCACGTGCCAGTACGGCCTGAACGTTTTCAGAAATACGTGGTGGACGTGGCCTCTCCCCAAAAAAGTACGGACAAATTTCACGTACGGCGGGTTGCGCCCTTAGCTTAAGGTGAAAATGCAGTTAGAGCCGTCCCTCGGATAGAACGTTAAATGGTAGTCTCATATTTGAGAAGAGCCACACTTGGAGCACGTACGTACACGAATCCATTAAACTTATCGAAAATATAGGGTCCTCTCCGGTATGATTCGATCAAGCAAGTGTGTCCGGATATGCAGCTTGTACTGTTCAGTACAAACCTGACGCATTAGGCGGTGTACCTATAATACAAAACGAACAAAAATGTGCACATGTAAATTCTGCGAACTACCTGTATGTGACTTGAATAATAATAGTAATGTTGTTAAATGCATCAGCACACTTGTATGTTGGTCTCCCCGTCTGCCCTGTGTGTCCCCGCGCCTTCTTACGTAATACAAAAGTACTGAATTTACAATGTCATAAATATTTCTTTATCGCAAAGTCTCCATGACTCCGCGTCTTTACTTTTGTCTATAGAACAAATTACTTTTGCCTTTTGTCAATATAAACTGTCGTCAAGTAGCGCTACATAGTACCGTCTAGAACTGCACAAGTTAAACCTTCCTGAAAACTTAGATTTCGTAATGAAGGTACCTTTAAAAAAAAAATTATTTGCACGCTCGCATCCGTTTTGGGGTTTTAAGACGACATCATCCATCCATTATAATCGAATCAACATAGCCTTACCGTCGCCTATTGGCCTGGATTTAAAGAGATTGGGAGCCAATTTACACGACATACTACAAGTGAGTGCAATGTTTATTTTGGAGAGTTGTGTGTATGTGGACTGACTCTACATCTTGTTTTCTCAGCAGACGGTGTAGTGGGCCGGTAAGGGGCGGTGGTGGACACTTCACGACACGGTGACGCTACCATGGGAAATACGGTATACTTCGTGCGGGACTTGTTTTCTGTGCTGTTGATCGTACAACACTTGTCAGACGGAGCTTTGTTGCCAGCGGTGGAAACTACGGAAAGAACTCCCGAACATGCAAGCGGCTTGTACATCACTACTTCCGACTTTCATGAAAATGCTACCGAAGGAACTGTAGGAGAGGAGGCTGTTCAAACAAGTACAGAGAGGCCCACCGTCACCGCTATGCCACCAGAATGTCTGGCCCACCCAGACTATAACATAACTGTGTTATGCAAAACGCAGGGAGTACCAACTCCTACCATAGAATGGCGATTTCTGAACGACTCTGGTCTATACGGTTGGAGTCCGGATATTTCTTCAGACTGCCAAGTACGTGAAGACGGGACATTAGAAATGAGAGGATCCTTGGCTGCAAACTTTGACTGGATCGTCTGTGTGGCCAGCAACAGTGAAGGGTCCGCCATGACAGCTGTCAAGGTCATACCGGACATTTCTAAAAACTCTCATAACCACAGCACAAGAACGTACAGCGAAGAAGCGTTCCTAATAGCGATAGTAGCTACGTATTTTGTCACGTTGTTTTCGACTTATATCTTTTACCGAGCCTGCTTTCGACGGAATAAGGGATCATTTTTAGGTACAGGACACACAGAAAATCCGCCAAGACAATCTTCTGTCACAAATGATCCTCGAAATCTCCTGTCTATGGACAGTATGAGAAGTGCTAGTTTGTACAGCGTGTTGGACATGGAAAGTAGCTTTTAAACAACGTATGCAACGTACTTAACTTAAAGCCATGCTGAACCGATTATATGGCATCCGCAAGCATCACTTTGATCCGTCCGTTTAAAAGAAGAAAAAAAAAATCTTCGACTGCTATATCTACTCTAACCACTCTAACTCTACCTGGTGTCATAATTCCGGAAACGGATATTACTTTTGATGTATGTCAAAGCCAATGCCGAAGAACAAAAATGCAGAATCTACACCATGCTGTTTGAACCTTTGTTTACTCACGAAGGCTCAAATCGGCCTGCAGGCCGCTTTTCATTGAGGTCATGAGGGAAGAGGCAAGGGTCAGACAAAGTACTGTGATGGTCTACTGTGTATACAACTTTTCATACTGGTACTTTAATGTACCAAGAATGAATACAACAATGAAAATATTACAGGAATATTAACTCTATGAAATTTCTTCAAGAAAGAAAACTAAGCAATATCAATGTTGTTCACGTCTTTTACAGGACAACAGGTAGACAGGACACACACATATGGACCTTGTACATACTTATGTAGTTTGACACAAGCAGAATACAGGCAATGACAAACCTTGCACAGAGTGTTTTACCATTTAATGAATTTGGACTCCTTGATTAAACAGAACCTGAAGTAATGAGAACAGATTCAACTAGAATATGACTTATTTGTCTTCAAACGAAGTTAGTGATATGTATTTTAAAAACAGGTCATCATTGTAGCTGTAACATAGCACATTATCAAAAAAGTAGAGTCCATTTTGATCTCATAACATCAAACTGCTCAAAACATAAGAAACGAAAGATGTCCATCTTGCACATTGTTTATGCTCCAGTGAAATACACTTTAAAGATAGATTAAAATGTTTTTGGCTTTGTTTAATCTTTTCTTCTATATCCACTACAACTATACAGTAGTTTTCAAATGGAATGATTTTAAGAGATGAAAATCAAATGTAGTTTGAAGCTCTACAACATATTTTCTACATCTTTACATTTTTCCAAGATGATCTTCGTTCGCGAAGCCAAGCCGAGAGAGACGTTTTTCTACTTCCAACATAATTCTATAAACTTTAAGTTTAAAGTTGTTTCATCAACATCTAGACTTAAGCCCCAATGCCAATTTAAGATAAATAAAAAAGCAGAAACAAACTGTCTAATTGATACAAGCATATTTAAAATGCTAAAGTTTGAAAAAAACTATATAAGAAAATCATTGCTTGACAATAGGGGTTTAAAGTAATAATTATACTAAGTCTTATAGTATTGTGGGCTGCTGTACAGCTGAGACATGCATTCAAAATTACAGATCCACATATGTGCATGTTCTCACACAAGGTGACACCTGTTTCAAACTTCCACATTAACAGTAGTGACTTTAGTATACTTTAGCTCCTGTGCTTTCATGAAAAAAGAAAAAAAAAAGGTAAAATTCCAAAGTCTTATCACATTTTCTTATTTGAGACTGACTTGAGTATAATGTATATCTTTAAATCTAATCAAACTGTAATAATATAATCCCATTTTTCCACCTACTGTTAGGTAGAGACAAAATAAGCAAGCGACTTGAAGTGTAGGGTACAGATAGCCCTCAATCACGTATTCAGTACTTTCAATGTAGAATTTTTTCTAATGAACAAAAACCACAATGGAACCTGACACTACAGTCCATACTTCTAGTATAAATGCATTTACGTTGCAGTAATTTAATTTCACAATAGGGATAAACTGGAGTGTTCAAAGTGGTTTTGAGTTTGTGTTATTGCTTTAGTCACATAAGGCTACACTAATAGAGACACTGGTGCCTTTGTGGACAGTAACTTAGTCAGAAACCATACTAGCAATAGGGCAAGGGTGTTACAGATGGACAGTACAGTCACTTTTGGTAGTGCAGGCATAATCAATGTGCCTAGCTAGTTTTTTGTGCGTCACCGACATGACGTGCCTCCAACATATCATAATACTGTAAAATGTATAGTAGGTACGTGTTGTGCTTTAACATTAGGGGGAAGGTGAACAGAAGACAAAAAAAATTCTCAGCAGTTTTGAGTTTGTGTTGAGGTCTTTCTCAAAAAAGGGAGAAGTACAGAAAAAGGGAGAAGTACAATGTGACTGCAAACTTATGTACATTGACAGTATTTAACCCCTATACCATGACATCTACGGGACTTCCCCTGGGGTCCTGAGCTAGTGTCCTGGTGGCATCCCTGTGTCTCCGCTCCTGATCGTCCACCAGCCTGTCCTGCTCCAGGTCCTGACTCACAGTCAGGGGCTGATGACTGGCTGGGTCATCCTCCTCCCTGGTGGTGCTATCTCCAGGCATGGCCTCGTAGTTCCTGGGGGGGGCCTCCGATGTAGGTTTTGTAGAGTAGACCACTACACCAGCCACAATCAGTATGAAGGCCAGGAAATATAGTCCATGGTACTGGAGAGGAAAGGATGACATACAATTTACAAAGCTCAATAGAGGTGGGTGCCGGATCAGAAAATTCAGGTAACGGTCCAGTTCAGGTCCAGAGGATCAGGTCCAGGTCCGGACCTGAACTTGGACCTAATTATCAGTGAAAACGTATGAATGGGCAATACTCAAAAACATTAATGGTCCATCTTGCTACAAAAGATTCTGTTGAATGAATTATCCGACGTCCATTAGCATTTTGAATTCTATTCTATGCAAACAACCCTAACTGCATTTGTTTTGGGCCAAGTTGACCTGTAGAAGCTTGGTAAAATTTGACTATCAACTCTCCTCTACTTTGTTCTTGTTCTTTTCTTGGACCTGTAAGCCCCAAAACACGTGAATGCCTGCCGATATAATCTGTTCATTTTCGAATTGGTTCAACATCTGGTCCACTGAATTTTTCAGGTCCGTTTTTTCTGGACAGTTTTGTAACCGTTTACTCCGTACCCAGCCCTAAAACTCAATATAAGCTACTGGTAAATGAGCGGGCACCAAGGTGGTTAAGGTTGTTGACTTTGTTACAAACTAAAGGTTTTGTGTTCAAATCCATGGAGTCCCCAATGTTGACAATGTGCTCTTTGGAAAGGCACTTTAAACCAATGTCTTCAATCATCTCAGGTGGGAATGAGTACCTATTCTATAGCTGTAGTTACAGGCGATCTATCAGATAGGATTCCAAAGCTGGGTTTCCCATATGACGAGCGCAACACTTCCAGCACATTGTTAAAAAGAGCAGAATCCTTCAAATTCCTTGTGTAAGTGGATCAAACCTAATGCAATTTGTTCCCCTGGTTTGCAACCAGAAATGTTGGTAGTCACATGATATGCCTGGGAAGCTTATGTGCTATGCCAAAGGCCAGTAATACCAGCTATACAGACACAGACTGCAAAGACCGGGAGGGCAAATGTGCACGACAGCAACATGTGGACAATACAGCCAAGCAGGCCCTCTAATTTGACTGAACTATGCTTATTCTAACTTTAAAAAGTACTCCTGCACTGGAAATTGACTTTGATTTGTATAATGCGCAACATATATAGGTCCTGGTCAACTCAGACTGACTGATTATAATACAGTCAAACCTGTAATAGGGGCCACCTTTGCATAGCGACCACCTGGCCATTGCAGTCACTTTTTGTCAGTCCCTTAGATTTTTCCCATTGACTTAAGCATTAAGAAATAATCTATAGTGGCCACCTGTTCAACGCGGCCAGTCTGCCACACAATTTCCGGTCCTGTAGATACAGAAACACTGCCTATTGCGACAATACAGCAGCCGTATGTCACCCTGTGCTGGGTTTAAAATCATAGTTTGTGAGTATTTGGAGTTCCAGACAGATTCATTTTGGAGGCAGCGGAAGGCACGTGTGCCTTGAACATAAGTCTTTGTCACCGAATTTACCAACATTGCGCATGTCAATTTTTGGTAGATTTGACTTTGGCAGGGTCAGTTGAATTTTGAGACGATTGAGACAATGTTACTTGGTGAGATAGATCGGTATGGTACTGAAATCATGTGTAACTTATTGCTCTGTCAATTGATCAGCATTTTCTCTATAGTGGCCACCTGTCTATAGTGGCCACATTTCTCCATTCCCTTGAGTGGCCGCTATAGACAGGTTTGACAGTCACTGTATAGGTAACAAATAACAGGGCTCGAAATTCATTTTTGGGATTAGGTGCACTGGTGCACCCAATCTAGAAAATTGGGTGCACCAAAATTTTTTTGGGTGCACCACATAAAATAAAGTAGAATATCACACAGTCTTGGGGCATTGAAAAGATCTGAATGAACACAAATTCCAACTTCAAATTCTTAAACAAGTACTATGACAGACATTTTATTTTTTTTTTAACACATAGATGTCAAGAATCTGGTGTTTACTAGTATATTGACATCTTTACATACATAAGCCTATGAAAATATCTGGGTGCACCTGTGCACCCACAGAAAAAGATTGGGTGCACAGCTCCAATTTTGGGTGCACCTGGGTGCACTTGCACCCAGTATTTCGAGCCCTGAATAAGAGTGATGTAATTGTCCTTACCGTGTAGTGGAAGAGGAATAGTCCAATGAAGAGAGTGTAGAGATCAGCTGTGAGGATGGACAGGTTCACCACCACGGCACTGCTGAGTTTGATGACTGTAGGGAAGATGGTGTACAGCGCAAACAGGCACACAGCAAACCCGACAAACAGCAGCCCTGAAAAACATGGTTATCTGTACTGTAAACAGGCACACAGCAAACCCGACAAACAGCAGCCCTGGAAAACATGATTTATCTGTACTGTAAACAGGCACACAGCAAACCCGACAAACAGCAGCCCTGGAAAACATGTTTCATATGTACTGTAAACAGGCACACAGCAAACCCGACAAACAGCAGCCCTGGAACACATGTTTCATATGTACTGTAAACAGGCACACAGCAAACCCGACAAACAGCAGCCCTGGAACACATGTTTCATATGTACTGTAAACAGGCACACAGCAAACCCGACAAACAGCAGCCCTGGAACACATGGTTATCTGTACTGTAAACAGGCACACAGCAAACCCGACAAACAGCAGCCCTGGAACACATGGTTATCTGTACTGTAAACAGGCACACAGCAAACCCGACAAACAGCAGCCCTGGAAAACATGGTTTATCTGTACTGTAAACAGGCACACAGCAAACCCGACAAACAGCAGCCCTGGAACACATGGTTATCTGTACTGTAAACAGGCACACAGCAAACCCGACAAACAGCAGGCCTGGAAAACATGGTTTATCTGTACTGTAAACAGGCACACAGCAAACCCAACAAACAGCAGCCCTGGAACACATGGTTATCTGTACTGTAAACAGGCACACAGCAAAACCGACAAACAGCAACCCTGGCAAACATGAGTTATCTGTACTGTAAACAGGCACACAGCAAACCCAACAAACAGCAGCCCTGGAACAAATAATTAATTTGTACAGTCAAACCTGTATTAGCGGTCACCTTTGGATACCGGCCACCTGGCCATAGTGGCCACTTTTTGTTGGTCCCTTGGATTCGTAATGATTAAATTAAGAAATAGGCTTAGCGGCCACCTGTTCAACGCGGTCACGGCCACACGATTTCCGGTCCCGTTGATACAGAAACACTGCCTATTGCAACTATACTGCAGCCTTATGTCACCCTGCATCAGGGCTCTAGCCAGCTGGAATTTTTTTTTCCGTCAGCCAATTCCCGTTCCCAAATCTGCGAAAATCAAGTTAGAAAGTTGGAACTGAGACATTGAAAAACGGGTTTTTAATGAGATTATGGTATGCGAAAGGGCGCCGACACACTAAGTCAACAATCATAACAATAGCAAAACAAACAGTGTGTGGCTTTCCGATCGTGGACAGCGTCCCCAAGCCGCCTGTAGCTTCCACCAAGAATTTTTCTCCGTCAAGGTTGACGGATTGGTTAAAAAAATCTTCTGTCACACGCAGCAAATTTCCGTCAATTGACGGAAAAACGGACGCTGGCTAAAGCCCTGCCCTGCACCGAGTTTGAAATTGTAGTTTCTAAGGATTTGGAGTTCCTGACAGGGTCATTTCGGTGATAGCAGAAGGTATAATGCATGCCCTGAGCATTAAAGTGCAAGCCTTTGTCGGTGAATTTACCGATCAAGACAAAGTTACTTGGTGAGAAAGATTAGTGGGAACTGAAATCATGTGTAGCTTACTAGTACTCATGGTCAATTGATCAACATGTTCTCTATAGTGGCCACCTGTCTATAGTGGCCATTTTTCTCCAGGCCCTTGAGTGGCTGCTAAAGACAGGTTTGACTGTACTGTTAGATAATGATTTTGGTTTAAAATTGATCTGTAAGTGTAACTGTCAGCAAAAAAAAAATGGATCATACCAAATGTTTGACTCCAGTCTGTGGAATGAGCATTCGACTGCCTCTGTTATAATGATTTGCTTACTGAATGAATAAGCCCAATGTATAAGGATATGCTGTTACAACATCAGATACAATAGTCTATCGGCACACTGGTATGCAGATCACTAGTAAGTTGCATGAAACTTCTACGCGGATGGATTAAATGCTTCTGTGGTTTTTGTGGAGTTAAAACCAACGCAAACATTCTCCCATAACGATAACGAGACTACAGTGCATGCATGGTGCTACCGCGAACTTAAAACCACCACGAAAAGTCATTTTTCCCGCTACCGCAAAATTAAATCCCCGCGAACTTAAATGAACTTACAGTATTTTCAGCCAGTACTTACCCACTTGCCATGACCACTGGATTGTTGCCAGTTCATGTCTTTCCAAGATAGCACTGTAGATAAAGCGGAAGAAAAAAAAAACACACACACATTAAAAAAAACAATAAAAACTTTAAAACCTTTTCCCAGCTGCTTTACCCCATAACCAATACAAATCCAGTGCCAAAAGGCTACCTTAGGCCACATCGATTAGATTTGCTGGATCTCAGAAAGAATTTTATGCAACAGGGGAAAAGAATTGCTGGCATAAAGAATGATAACTTTTCAGGATGACATGCTCCAATGTTGTACCCTTGGGTAAAGCACTTTACACCAATGTCCTGTGACAAGCTTTAGTTGGGGACACACATTAGATAGCACCTAAAATGTGAGGGTTTTGAGCAAATCAAGTGCTCTAGGTATGCAACTTACTCTGCTCTGTACTCATGTGTTAACTGTAAATGCAGAAATGTTCGCGGTTTTTATGTTTGCGGTTTTCACGGTGGCTACTTCACCGCGAACTTAAAACCACTGCGAACATTTTTCCATTATAGACTACAGTCTATGGAGCTAACGTGAACTTAAAACCACCGCGAAAACTCCATTTTCCAGCTAACACATGATTAAATCCCTGCGAAATTAAATGCATTTACAGTATATCATGAGCATGCAGCTAACCGATTATGCAACAGAAATAAAATCCATTTAACTTACAGCTGGAGCCCACAGATAACACTTCCGAACAATCCCAGCATGCCGAGAAACTCCACCCGAGTGAAGTGACGTACGACATACTCCTCCGCTACATTAGACACACCGTAGAGTGCAGCACCGAGCAGACACAACATGTCCCCTAGCAGTTTGTCATCACCTGGGGTGGAAAATCATGATCATAATTTCAAAGTAATGCTATGTGGTCCCACACTCCATCCTATGCTTGGCTCTGTTGTAATAGTACTACTGAGCCACTGACGCACACGTGGGAGTACAACATTCAACAAAGTGTAACGGAAGAGATTAGAGAAGCGGGAATATAAGCGCTGCATTAGCTACTGGCTTAGAAGGTTGTTATCTTAAACCCTGGTCACAGTCACTGCCAAGCAGCTCTATAGCAGCGGCAAGATATGATGATGAGCTCTATAGTCTGTGTATAAAGCACCTAGATGTGAACTCTTGATCTGGTACCCAACTCTGTACTCTGATCAAAATGGGATCAAGCTTCATCCAGTATAAACAAAAGTCAAAACTCCAGGAAGATTAGTATACACTTATTGCACTTATGCAAACTAATAGACTTTCCTAATATACATAAACATAAACAACCAAAGAGATGTAAAAACTGGAAAGGGTACAAAATGCATGAAGGGGATGCAAAACAATGCAGGTCTTACAGCCCTTAGGATGTATTTACTTAGAGCAATAGTTCTTTGGGAGACTTGTTAGATTGCACCACTCATGACTAGCCAAGATGATTTTCCTGTACAGGATGTACATGTACAATGTTCTCTCCAGGAACAAGCAGGGAACACAGGGGTGCATTCTGATATAGACTGCTTCCATATTGCTGAACAACACAGGCTGGAACAATATTTGGGACAGTGGAATCTCCAACTACTAAAGGAACAACAAAAACCCAAATAGTGAAGAAAGCAATAAAGGAGAAGAAGAAAGATGGAGGGAGGGAGTGAATTTAACTGTTTAACAAACAGAAGCCAGGAAAAGTTAACACTTTACATTGTACTTGTAGGGTCTTATTCAACTTTCAAGACAAACTTGATCATGCAAGTCATTGCTATTTGGTTAGTCTTACTACCTGACATCATGGATGTCTATGCTTCATCAACACTTCGCGAATGGATCTTGGAGAACTTATGTAGAAAAAATTGTTCCTGGAGATCCAGAGCAAGCCACTAGGGGGCCCAAACCTATATCGCCTCTTCCTTACAACACAAGCTATCTGCCATTAGAAAATCAAGAGCAAAGCATGTACAGGTCAAAAGATACAAAGAAACATCAAAGTTCTGCTGCAGTACCAAGGTCACACACCAGGGGTCCCCAAATCGACCTTAAACCTTTGTCTTCCCAACACCTACCCACATACCAAATATCATTACAATCCTTCGAGAGGTTCTAAAGTTATGCTGACCACAAATATCTGGACATACAGACAAACACACCAAAAACTATTCTTAATGGAAGTAATAAAGAACTCATCTCCACCCCTACCTCCAACATGGTCCCTCCCACTGAGCAGGTCGGCCCCTACCAGACTGCCAACCCCCAGCAGACACACAGCGATGCCTCCGTAGTGAACCCACTTGAACCTGGAGTGGAGGAAGATCCAGGACAGGACCAGCACCACAGGGATGGTCACACAGTCCAGCAACTGCGGGGGGAACATGGGGACGGGTTAGAAACTTATCATGTCTACACTTGGCATCCATCTGTCTCGGAAGACAATGGTAGGCAGACAGGGCACGTAACTTTTTAAGGTGAAGGAGGGGTGTGCACTTCCTTCTCCACCCTCTCATCTACTTGTGCACTAATTCCTACAGTGGCAAGAACTGTGTGCAACGTGTAAGACAGCCCCAGCAGATGCAGGTTTGTTGTTTGGAGTTTCCGTCTCCTAGGAGGACTTCCGACCAAGGAAGCAAGGGGTTCATCCTACCCCGAACTTGTGTATGGCGGGTGCATCATGCCTGAACATGCCCCTATGGCCTGCAACTGCCACTAGCAGCAGCTAGGTACTATATACACCTTAGTTAGGTGAGGAAAGTTGTGTAAGGTGCCTTTCCCAAGGCCACAAGATTGGTGACGCAACAGCCGGATTCAAGCTCAGGACCTCTTGGGCCTGAGACCAATGCGCTGCTGATTGCGCCACGCGATCTCACAATGGCTACAGTATGATACCTGCAAAAGGTGGTATTGACAACTTGTTATTGGCATATTGGCCAGAGGCAGAGGCCCTGACATGCTCTGATGTCATGCCTTTGTGAGAGACATTTCACAAATTTTCTCACATCACTTCTCAATGAGTACCTAGCTTCAGTTACGGAATTCCTTGGATAGGACGCTAAAAATAGTTCAGTTAGGGAATCCCACAGATAGGACGTCAGGAGGTTCTGTGTTTGAGGAGAGCCACACCTTGAGCATGTGAAAAAACCCACCACTTTTAATTGAAAAGGTAGGAGTCACTGACTCAGACCGGAACTCTTGGACGGGAGAATCTCCTTGGGATGTAAGTGTGTGAGTATATTGAATAAATCTATCTGGATATGCAGCTTGTATAATGTAACTGTTAAATAAAAAGCTGGTGTTCTATGTTGGTTTACCACATATCCCCTCACATCTACACAGTGTCACAATCATGTCTAATCTTTTCCTGACAACAGTTGATAAACCAGATGATAAATGAGTGAGTGAGTGAGAGTGAGTGAGTGAGTGAGTGAGTGAGTGAGTGAGTGAGTGAGTGAGTGAGTGAGTGAGTGAGTGAGTGAGTGAGTGAGTGAGTGAGTGAGTGAGTGAGCAATACAGTCAAACAAATGTGGAGAGGAGGAAGAGTACAAAGGAATAAAAATCTGGATGTTCTACAAAAACACAATTTTTCACTGTATGCCTGTCATAGTACATAAAAATCTAAAACATTGTGACAAAAACAAATAAGCAAATAAAAGCAAAAAGCAAATAAAATGGCCTATTCATTTGTAGTTATAGTTACATATAGTTATCATCAGCAACAAGAAATTTTGTAGATGAAAGGAAAAACAAATTTACTATATTTTCATTACCTAATCATGATTTATATTATACAGCTCTACAAAAGGAACATTTACAACTGTACATAGCTTGTTTTTATTGCCCAATGTAAATCAACCACAAAGACATGGGAGATAGTTACTAAGCAACAATATAAACACATTACCTGGATACTGGTGAGAGTGGTGTACTGGTACGCTTTCACCACCAGGTAATTAGCCTCTACGTCAATAAGGGCAACGATGACGTACTTCCACCACCGGCGCTTCAGTATGACCTTGATGTTGTCATCCCCACTTCTACGAACTGGAACACAAGTTGCTGGTATCAAAGCATGATCTGGTATGATTTAGAGAAAATTACAGACATCATTGAGTATGAGGTCACCATGACACACATCAACTTTGCCTCATTCACAGATGAGTATATGTAGAAAGGTACTTTTCTCTTCAAATCAAAGAATCAACAAGTTTTAGAAAAAGAGTTTTTTTTTTCGGCTTCCTCTGCTTCCAAAAAAGTCAAGCCCAACCTGTCTAGATTCAGCCAAGACTATAATTTTGAGTAGTCTCTTTTATTTTGGGTCATCACTGTCAATTGTGTAAGCTAATTGTGCTTTTTGCCTAATACAGTAGAAGCCAGTTAATTATATTTCAGCCATACCATAGGTATGGTGAAATATATTGTATTCGTAATGTTTCTTTCTTTCTTCTTTCTTTCTTTCTCCTGTCAAATCTTCAGAACACGGTATCTCCGTTGTTTCTCAACCGAATGACTTGAAATTTGGCACAAGGGTAGAGTGGGCCAATACCCTCGGACGTTTTTTTCATTTTTCCCATATCTGTCTCTTAAATGATTTTATTAAGGTTTTTGGGTCATCTTAAGACCAAAACTGTATATTTGGGCCCCCTGTACCCTGGTATTAGAACCGAATGAGCTGAGATTTGGCACAGATGTGCCTTGATAAATCCCCCATATAGATTCAATATCACGTTTGGTGTACAGTATAAGGAAATGCTTTTTTTGCGATTTTTTGGTCATTTTTTTACCAAAAAAGGACACTTTTGGCTCCTGTACCTTGGTTTTAGAACCGGATGACCTGAAATTTGGTATAGGAGTGCCCTAGACATGTGCGCACATGGATTCAATAACACTTGAGGCATACAGTACAACAAAATGCTTAATTTTACGATTATTTGGCCATTTTATGACCAAAAAGTAAACTTTTGGCTCTTGTGCTCTGGTTTTAAAACCAAATGACCTAAATTTTGGTAAAAGGGTGCACTAGATATTTATTCAAATGACACATGTATAATTTTTGTCATAGACTACGTCAAAATGATATATTTGGGGATTTTTTTGTCATTTTCCAATTGCCAGAGGGGTCAATGACCTTAAGGTCGTTGACCCCCAGCTGCAGATTGCACCTACTGGCATATATGTCTATTTAATCTAATTAGATAGGTAACCAATCACTTAGCCCGAATCTATATCCTAAAGGGGGGGGGGGGGGATGGCAGCCAATCAGCGAGCCCGGTGTTATCTGGAAGAGTCCATTCTTACACGGAGGGGTTCATTTCTTTTTTAAAAATTCATCATTGGACTGGTGAAGTCTTTCAGTGGATGTATTTTTGGACAGGTCTATTTTGCAATTTTACAGAATGTGTGCTGGAAGAGTCTATTCTCGCACGGAGGGGGATTTTTCAAAATTCATATTTTGGACTTTGGTGACTTCTAGTTTGTCAAAGTCTTTCAGTAGGGTTATTTTTGGACTGGTCTAATTTGCAATTTTACATGGGTGTTCTGGAAGAGTCCATTCTTGCATAGAGGGGGCTTTTTAAAAAATCCATTTTTTGGACTTCAGTGATTATGTCAAAGTCTTATTTTGGCGGATGTATTTTTGGACTGCTCTACTTTACATGGAAGAGTCCATTTTTTGCACACGGAAGGGGGATTTTTTCAAATTCATTTTTGAACGGGTGATGATTCAAAATTAAATTTTTAGTGGAAGTGTTTTTAGACTGGTCTATTATACCTTTTCATGCACTGGGACCTTTTTTGCTAAATTCAATTTTGGATTTGGTTTCTTATTCAAAAGGCCATGGTTTCAGTGGGAGTATTTCTGGACTGGTCTATTGTGAAAATTCACATAGGGTGCACTGGAGTCCATTCTTGAACGGGGGAATTTTGTAAGATTCATTTTTTGGGTAAACCGTCATTTAAGATTCTTTTTTGACTAAACTGT
>NC_049987.1:3135723-3137316 GCF_000003815.2 Branchiostoma floridae | reverse complement strand
AAAAACGGTTCTGGCGGGGGGAGGGTACTGAGCCTGGCCCATATTACGATATCGCAGCAGCACTTACTTCTCTTCAGCAGTTTGACGTACAATATTTCGGGTCAAGCTTCACAGACAACTAAAAACTCATAAACAACAAACTTTACTCAGCTCAACAGTACTTAAAAATATTGTCCTGGTTGCCATCCGAAGTTGAAGCGCTTGTTTATAGCGCTAGTATCGCTGTTAGCCGCCGTGCTGTACGACTGTTGTTGACGGTCTCCCTGCGTCGCCGCCTCGCCGTTAGAGTTTAGACGATATTCCCACGGACATGTTTCAAGAAAATACCCGGTAAAAACCGCTATTCCGCGTCAGATTCCATTCTTTAAAACATGTGGGACTCAGTGTTACAGTCTAATAAATATTTCGTAGAAGCACCGCTGTGGGAAAGAAGGTCCAAGGAATGTAATATTACGTAGCATGAAGTTCGCTGTAAACTTGTACACGGCACATGACTGAAACTGTAAACAACAGCCGCGTTTGATTGATAGCCGGCGGCCATCTGATCAAATCGGAAAGATGCCGAAACTGCCCTGGCGGTTTGTGGGCGGGGCCACACGGGGCTTGTCGGCGAAACTAACGCCCGGGTTTTACATACAAACTTACGATGGTTTGTATCTTACGAATGCCGATACAGAGCTTCAAATTTAGAACAGGAATTTTGGGAAAGCGACCCACTCTTGCTCCAGAATTATGTCGGAAAGAATTGATTCCATTTCCCGCGCTGAAATAAAAATTACGCAACTACCAGTAACAGCCTATGTTGGTCAACCGAGCTCCCCAAATAAGGACATTCCCCAGGAACTGGCTGTTCCGTGGAGGGACCCCACCCCACTGATCACTCGCAGCACACGCGCTACTCATTTTATATTTTTTTTTGGCACGAACGCAGGGCGGCACACGCAAAATTTAGAACAGGAAATTTTGGAACGCGACCCGTTCTTGCTCTAGAAATGTGTCAGAAATAATTGCTTCTATTTTCCGTACTGAAAAAGAAAGACGCAACTGCCGCGAGTAACAGCCTCTGTTTATCAACGCCGCTCCCTTATGCACATCGGCTGTTCCGGGGAGAGATCCCAACCCCGCTAATCACGTTGCGGGCAAGGCCCCTCTCACGTCTGTGTTTACATTTCCGCGCGCGGGAACGCAAGGGGTGGGAGGGGCTGCCGGCTGCGAGACAGCGGTACGGCGGGCCGGTGCTGTAAAACACCTCCCTTCGAGTTGATAACTTCCTGAAACAGCGAAGGCGCGTGCTTGGCGCGTGCCTATGTATTTTTACTACGATATTTTTCTTTTATTCCCCATTTTTTTGCCGCTACGCTGGATGAAAAAGCAGCGTAGCGGGCGTTTTACAGCGTCATTTTTCCAGCCCACAGCGTATCGGCCCGCTATGCTGAAAAGGCCTGGCGAGAACACTGCAGCAGATCCTCGAGCATGGGCCACACAGGTAGAAATAAATGCGATGTCTTCACTACTGGGAAGACGCATCTTTGTGTACGGTAAGCATGGCTTTAACTTTAAGTGGGAATGGATGAAGTACCCATGGTGTGAGAG
>NC_049987.1:3132414-3135503 GCF_000003815.2 Branchiostoma floridae | reverse complement strand
CGAGACCGAGAAAGGAAACGGTACCAGGAGGATCCGGAATATGCCAAGGCCCAACGGGATGGAAAGAAGACTCGATATAGCACAGATAAACAGCACGCCCAGGAGAAGCGCGAAAGGGAACGGGAGCGAGCACTGGAGCGCTATCACACTGATGATGACTATGCCAAGCAGAAACGCGAAAGGGAGCAGGAGCGAGCGCTGGAGCGCTATCACACTGATGATGACTATGCCAAGCAGAAGCGCGAAAGGGAGCAGGAGCGAGCGCTGGAGCGCTATCACACTGATGATGACTATGCCAAGCAGAAGCGCGAAAGGGAGCAGGAGCGCTATCACACTGATGATGACTATGCCAAGCAGAAGCGCGAAAGGGAGCAGGAGCGAGCGCTGGAGCGCTATCACACTGATGATGACTATGCCCAGCAGAAGCGCGAAAGGGAGCAGGAGCGAGCGCTGGAGCGCTATCACACTGATGATGACTATGCCCAGCAGAAAAAAAGGAATGTGCAGATTAACAGAGAGAAGAAGCAGAATTTAGCAGATGTCAATAAGGACATTGAACAGTTCCAGATGGAATGCAAAGAGGGACCAGAATATGTTTGCACTGTATGTCACAGGCTTTTGTTTCACAATCAAGTCGTAATCTGTCATCGTGATGGTGAAAAATCAAGGTATGTTCAGGCTGTTAAGCACTGTCTTACAGGTACGTATGTACATCAATGCAACGAGGACTGCAGCCCACATGCGTGTCCCATTGCAAAATCATCTAGGGGCACAGAGTGGATATGTCACTGTTGTCATAGGCACATGATAGATAAAAAGACAATTCCATACGAGGCTCAGAGTAATAAGATGAAGGTCCCAGAAATACCCCCTGAGCTGAAAAGTCTCAATACTCTGGAGTCCCAACTGATAGCCAAGAGAATACCATTCATGAAAGTTGCAGCTCTCCCGAAAGGGGGTCAGAAAGGTGTTGTTGGCCCAGTAGTGTGTGTACCAGCAGATGTGAGTGAAACACATGCAATCCTTCCCAGAATGCCGTCAGAAGCTCAGTTAATCAAGGTGAAACTTAAGAGGAAGCTACAGTACAGTGGGCATCACATGTATAGACAAATCAGTCCAATGAAGGTTGATGTTGCTTTGAAGTATCTTGTTGAAAATAATGAACATTACAGCGGTACGTCTATCGATGCAGACTGGGCTGTGTCTTGGAATGAAGAAGGAGGCCTTGTTGAACCATCTGATGCTGAACAAGGAGGGAATGGCACCTTAGAAGATCATACAGCCCCTGAGCACGGTGAGTCTGTCAATGAAGAGGGGAATGATATGGAAGGGCCAACCAGGAATGATATAGAAGATGATGAAACAGACAACATTATTCGACAGGTGAATGTGGAAGAAGCCATGGAAGAAGCAGCTCTGAGCGAGGAAGACGCTGTGGAAGAAGCAGCTCTCAGCGAGGAAGAAACCATAAAAGAAGCAGCTCTGAGCGAGGAAGAAACTGTGGAAGAAGCAGCTCTGAGTGAGGAAGAGGAACTAGACAGCCGCTTGCGGGGACTGCCACATGACACTTGCCTCCAGCCAGTAGATATAGGACAGGATTTTCTTGACCACCACGATGAACGCGTCATGTGTGTGGCTCCAGGAGAGGGTAGCAAACCAATTTCTGTGTTCCAGGAGGTTGGGGGAGAGGCAATGTCCTTCCCTGTTCAATTCCCTACTGGAAAGTTTTCTTTTAATGTTGATCGTGATGTACGTATTACGCCCAGCAAGTACTTCAAGGCACGCCTTATGGGTGCAGATACGCGGTTTGCAAGCGACACTAACTACATATTCTTTGCACAATACGTAACAGAGTTGCGCTTCATACAGTCGAATATTTCCATATCTATGCGCAAAGGTTCGCCGACGACAAGTGGCGGCCGTAAAATATCTGCTAGTATGTTGTCAAACAAAGAGGACTTACAGGCTATACTTAAGTCAGATGAAGGCTATCGCTTCCTTCAGCCAGTCAGGGGTACTCCGCAGTTCTGGGACAAGGCGCTAAATGAATTATATGCAATGATAAGACAGCTGGGAATTCCCACGTGGTTTGCTACATTTTCTGCTGCAGATTTGCGCTGGCCAGAAGTGTTAGAGGCGATTCGACAAGATCATGGCACGGTACCAGTAAGCGAGTTGTCGTGGGAAGAGCGTTGTGACATTTTGAAGAGTAATCCTGTCACAGCCGCTCGCATGTTTGATCGCAGAGTCAAGCTGTTTTTCAAACATCTCATTAAATCTCCATCGCAGCCAATCGGTGAGGTCATAGACACGTTCACGAGGACTGAATTCCAGCAAAGGGGCTCACCCCATATCCATTGTTTGTTTTGGGTGAAAGATGCACCAAAATTGGGTGTAAATTCTGAAGAAGAGATCTGCTCTTTTGTGGACAGATATGTGTGCTGTCAGCTGCCTAACTCAGAAACAGATAAGGAGTTATTTGACATAGTTAGCCAGGTTCAAATGCACCGAAAGGGTCATACATCGTCATGCAAGAAAGGTGGCAAGATCTGTAGGTTTGGATTCCCTAAGCCTCCAGTGAATCAGACATTTTTGTGCAGCCCTGTCTCCCTACAGGACCTGACCGATGAAGAATCAGCATCCATTGCTGGAAGGAAGAAGCAAGCCGAATCTGACCTGAAAAAATTCTGGGATGTGTTGGACAAGAAAACAGAGCCAGAGAAGTGCTCCACTGAGGACGTTCTCAAGGAGGCCAATCTCACCACTGCACAGGTCTGTGACGCTTTGAACTTGATTGCAAACAGGAAGCAAGTATTCCTCAGACGTGAGCCCAAGGACATGTGGGTGAACAATTTCAATCCACATCTGCTCCGGGCTTGGAATGCGAACATGGACATCCAATATGTTCTCGATGCGTACAGTTGTGTCAAGTACATAGTATCATATATCAGCAAAGCAGAAAGAGAAATGGGAAAGCTGCTCAAACAGGCTCAGAAAGAGTCAAGGGACGGCCACGAGGATGTACTGACAGAAATGAGGAAAGTTGGCAACGCCTACCTTCACCCTCAGGGAAGTGAGTGCACAGGAGC
>NC_049987.1:3108220-3131800 GCF_000003815.2 Branchiostoma floridae | reverse complement strand
ATGTTATACCAAATGTCACTCGTTTGACTTCTATATGATTGCTTAAATTTCATTCATGTCAATCCTTTTTGATCCTGTCAGTTGTACCTTTTCATTTGCAAGTACAAGTTGTGTATATGTATTTATTATACCTCTGTTGCAATATTCCTTTATCATTCAAAAGCATTGTGCATTAACATTTTGAAGTGTCCACAAATGTGTAAAACAAAGATTGACATGTCTCTGTTGTTTTTTTTCAGCAGTGAGAACATTGTGCTCATGACACACAGCAGGTAGGGCCTGTTTTCTTGTCGCTAGACTTCCATGTACAAGTAGGTGTAGACTGTAGAGACAAGTGCAGAATTGGGATCGAAGAGAAGGTTTATGTGTAACACAAACACATTGTTATCTTCTGGCAACAATATGTATACTTTCCAAATCAATGGTATAATTATTTCATCAAATATTTGATTGATGTCTGCCTTGAAATGCCAAATCTCACTCTCCTGTTTGCATTGTTAAGATGAGACCTCTAGAGAAGAAAACAATTGGTCCATGAGAAGCTGTATTTGGAGGAGGCACACAGATTTTGTCCCAGGCAGCAACAGATTGATGGCAGATTGTAAATAGTTGTGGAAATGTGTACTGTTTCCAAATCTGCCTATAGTTTGATGTTTCTGCTTTGCATTGAAATTTGCAATTCTAACTTCCCTGTTTCTGTCCTCCATACCCCTCTACAGAAGAGAAGCAGAGCTTGGTCTATGACTGTATGTGGAAGAAGCAGACTGACTTGATTCCAACCAGCCAGAAAAGGACACGTAGATATTGATCGCAACCAATTCTGAAAAGATTTATATATTTTGACGGAATTGTAATTTTTCTGCAAATAAGATCTATTATGTAGTTTGCTATTTTCCCAGATTAACTTTAAACAATGTAAAAACTTAAGCTCAAATTACATTGTATTTACATTAAGTCAATCAGATTGTGAGAGCAGACAAGTGTAAAATTGCAATTTTGTGAAAGTAAAACTGTAAAAATTGAAAGATTTTTTCTTTCTTACTGTTTGCTGTCTGTGTGTGTGTATGTGTGTGTGTTTGTAAGAGAGAGAGAAGAGATAATCATTCTGAACTTCATCCCACTTGCTATCCAACATGCCATCACCATTTCTTTTTTTAATACAAGAAGACCAGAGACTTCATCATTGTCAAGACATGTATACCAAAATTGCAAAGGCCCTGGAGGTATATACAAAATGTATCACACTCAGGCATTTCCATACAAAATTTTGTTCCAATACCATGGCAATACAGAGGGGCCAAAAATGATACTAAAAATGGCCAAAAATTAATCCTCTTGAAGTGATGTATGCCAAAAATGTTTCGTTCTACCGTGTATATGTCGAGGGCACCCTTATACCAAATTCCATGTTATTCTATGTGTGATTGTGGAAGAGCATTGTTGCATCGGCAGAGGGGCGGAGTGAAAATGGTGCATTTGCTCATAAGTAAATGTCGGCCTTTCTTGTCGTTCATTTCGACAAGTTTCTGTTAGAATGTTCGATTTCTGCACGGGTGATTTTGAACAGTTCAATTTTGCATGGGAACGGGTATGGCTGAAATATGCTGTATTTGCTCTGAAGCAAATGTCGGCCTTTCTAGTTGCACAATGGATCAATGCAAACTTCTGTTAACTGCATGGAATCCCAAAATTCTAAACTGGTGCGGTCCAGCTGGATAACTTTGCATTATTGCACCAGCCGGATAGTTGCAAGAAACATGCTGGCAAATAGGCAGTGCAATTAAACGGCTTCTACTGTACTCACCAAAAAAATGTTGCATGTATGTACCATAGTGGGCACATAATACATCTTACTATACAATTCCTGACCTAGTGGTATACTGAAGACCAGTGCCAGTAGTATATAGTTGAGGAAGCTCTGTGCTGTTGGTGTGCTGACTTTGTACTTAGCCTCCAGCAGGGTACTTGTGACAGATGTTCCACAGATCAACACTGACAGGGACTGGCCCAGCAGCACCATCTTGAGGACTCTCCTGGAATTGCAGGGAAAACATACTATTGACATTTCTATTGTAACTTTGACATATTTAATGTTGTCTTCATTCTATTGTGCACATTGATACATTAAATGAAATCAAATCAAACTTTATTCAATCAACTTGGCAGTCAATCAGATTGAATTGCGTCAATTTTACAAGGAAATTCTAACAAATTGATAATGCTGATACATTGCATTTAATGCCAAGAGATGGGTAGAATGCCATTCTAAAATCATTTTGTGTATCAATTACTTAAAATATTTCAACGACATACATCATTATGTGTCCTTTAATGGCTTTATCCATCATTGTCTGATATAGTATACATGTATTTTTCTCAACTGCAAATGTTGGTGGTGGATTTGAGTCGGTGATGACAGATGAAATGAGGCTAACATGGAAACCGCAAAAATAAAACCAACGTGAACATCAATAATTCTGCATTTGCAGTATTAGCACTAGTAGTAGGCTTCAGGTAATTTAAAAAAATAAAGATGGAGGAAGGTTGAAGTGGTCAGATTTTATCCAACATTCCAAGCTGCAACCTCCTTTTGGATTTTATCTGAAAGGAGTGCCCCAACCGCCCTTTCAATTTCATCCAAGCCCCTCATCAACCACTTGACAAATGTATAATTTTATCGGTGCCTCACTCCCCCCTCTGATTTCATCCAAATGTGTCCATCCTCCTTTATTATATTTCAGCCATACCATAGGTATGGTGAAATATATTGTATTCGTAATGTTTCTTTCTTTCTTCTTTCTTTCTTTCTCCTGTCAAATCTTCGGAACACGGTATCTCCGTTGTTCCTGAACCGATTGACTTGAAATTTGACACAAGGGTAGAGTGGGTCAATATCCCCAGACGTTTTTTTCATTTTTTTCATATCTACCTTTAAAATGATTTTATTAAGGTTTTTTGGTCATCTTAAGACCAAAACTGTATATTTGGGCCCCCTGTACCCTGGTATTATAACCGAATGAGCTGAAATTTGTCACAGATGTGCTTTGATAATTCCCCCATACAAATTCAATACCACTTTTGGTGTACAGTATAACGAAATGCTTATTTTTGCGATTTTTTGGTCATTTTTTGACCAAAAAAGGACACTTTTGGCTCCTGTACCTTGGTTTTAGAACCGGATGACCTGAAATTTAGTATAGGAGTGCCCTAGACATATGCGCACATGGATTCATTAACAGTTGAGGCATACAGTACAACAAAATGCTTAATTTTACGATTATTTGGCCATTTTATGACCAAAAAGTACACTTTTGGCTCTTGTGCTCTGGTTTTAAAACCAAATGACCTAAATTTTGGTAAAATGGTGCACCAGATATTCATTCAAATGACACATGTATAATTTTTGTCATAGACTACGTCAAAATGATAGATTTGGGGATTTTTTTTCCAATAGCCACAGGGGTCAATGACCTTAAGGTCGTTGACCCCAGCTGCAGATTGCACCTTCTGGCATATATGTCTATTTAATCTAATTAGATAGGTAACCAATCACTTAGCCTGAATCTATATCCTAAAGAGGGGGGGGGGAGGGTGACAGCCAATCAGCGAGTCCGGTGTTATCTGGAAGAGTCCATTCTTACACGGAGGGGTTCATTTTTTTTAAAATTCATCCTCGGACTGGTGAAGTCTTTCAGTGGGTGTATTTTTGGACAGGTCTATTTTGCAGTTTTACAGAAGGTGTGCTGGAAGAGTCTATTCTCGCACGGAGGGGGGATTTTTTAAAATTCATATTTTGGACTTTGGTGACTTCTAGTTTGTCAAAGTCTTTCAGCAGGGTTATTTTGGACTGGTCTAATTTGCAATTTTAAATGGGTGTGCTGGAAGAGTCCATTCTTGCATGGAGGGGGGATTTTTTAAAAATCTATTGGCTTTTTTTTAAATCCATTTTTGGGACTTCAGTGATTATGTCAAAGTCCTATTTTAGCGGATGTATTTTTGGACTGCTCTACTTTACATGGAAGAATCCATTTTTTGCACACGGAAGGGGGATTTTTTCAAATTCAGTTTGGACGGGTGGTGATGATTCAAAATTCAATTTTTAGTGGAAGTGTTTTTAGACTGGTCTATTATACCTTTTCATGCACTGGGACCTTTTTTGCTGAATTCAATTTTGGATTTGGTTTCTTATTCAAAAGGCCAAGGTTTCAGTGGGAGTATTTCTGGACTGGTCTATTGTGCAAATTCACATAGGGTGCACTGGAGTCCATTCTTGAAGTTGAACGGGGGAATTTTGTAAGATTCATTTTTGGGTTAAACCGCCATTAGTAAAAGTGATTTTTCAAATGGGTGATTTTGAAATAGTCTATTGTTGCATGGGGAGGGAGATGGCTGAAATATGCTGTATTTGCTCTCAAGCAAATGTCGGCCTTTCTAGTTTCATTCCAGTGCCATTATAAACCTCTTCCTTTTCATCCTATTGCCCTCACCTTACAGTGTTACAACTAAAAACTTCATAGAAAGATTTAGATCCACCTTATGATGACCTAGCACATTGTAAAAATCCAAACCGGTCATGGAGCTATTATTACTAAATTACATATTGTGAACCCAGGGATAACTTTTTGTATAGTGGTCACCACACTTACTACTACTAACGTTAGTAGTAGGCAAATATACAAAAGTAGTGGGCTCCGCACTGGTGTTCCAGTGCTGAATCAATGGGTCGAATCGGCCTCAGCACTGTGTGTAGCGTTCACATATATCCTTTGTGTTCCAAACCATCTTGAAGCTTAAAAAAAATGTGAAATTTGCACTGGAAAAAGTCACATTTATACTATCTACATGCATCGATTGCTACCTATGGCGGCCACTGCTCTATTCCCGAAGTGTCGCAAGTTGTTGTAACTTTATGCCATTATAAAATTATTCGAATATGCCATGGGTTCAGGTCCGGACTTATTAGGTAAATAGCTCACTTGTTTGCTTTTTATGAACATGTAGGTTGTCGGTAGAAAACTGCTAGTAACTGGAAATTCAGTGCTGGTTGTAGTACTTTCAGCACTCGGTTTCCAGTCCTGAAGCTGTCTTAGCCAGTATCTGCTGTTTTCTTTTAATAGCATTACTCCGTATTTGTTGGAGCTAGGACGTTTTATATAACTTTCTTGGATGGAAGTGAATTATGGAAGTTAAGACATAATTTGAAACAAAGGTAGTTCTGCCAAGGAGCAGTGTGGCATGGCACGTGTACACCATGTTATCCTCAAGTAAACAGCCACTAAAACATCTGCGGTCTCAAATTCTATCGTCAGAAGTACCCCACGTACCATGTGCATATAGACTTGAGTCTGTCACGCCAGGTGAGCTGGACTTTAGCGACTGGCGCGATGTTTTCTGCAGACACATCCGGATTTGTTGTTTCTTCTACCGCCGCCATGTTGGGTCAATGGAGGGTCATAGAACTCTACCACTTACTCAAACGGGGAGTGCTCTAAAATAGAATAAAAATTATGATTTCTGTTAGCATACAAGCAAACATTTTCCACAAATAATGTCAAGAAATATTTGTAATACAAGTAGTTTGGGGTATTAAATTATTTTACGTTGGTTAGTATGAGCTCTACAACTGAAAATTAGGTGAAAAATTTTGTCTCTTACCTCTTATAAGGTGGACTGATTCCTCTTTGGAATTCGTCTGAGCAGCATGGCGCAGGGAAAGCTGAAAGTGAAGACCAAGCTTCCAGCGGGCGCTAAGAAGCAGAAGCAGCGCCCAAAGAAACCCTTAGGTCCCAAGAAAGGAGGTAAGTGACTGGAGAAGGATTCTTCTTTTACAGGGCAGTATTTTTGTAGTGGAACAATAATGTAGCCGAAAGCAAATAGGGAGGGGGGCAACTTAAAAATTGAATTCATTTTATACAAATGATGTAAAAGTGCCACCAACTGACCAGTCCATTCTATGCACCTTTTGGCTAAGCGGTTATGGTGTTATATTAGTATGCTGGAGGGTCAGACCAGGGTTTCTTTATCGTTAACTTAAGCTTAGACTCGCCTCAATTTAGTTTTAAAGAACAATTGT
This sequence comes from Branchiostoma floridae, assembly GCF_000003815.2. NCBI lineage: Eukaryota > Metazoa > Chordata > Leptocardii > Amphioxiformes > Branchiostomatidae > Branchiostoma > Branchiostoma floridae. The sequence goes on along the minus strand of NC_049987.1, from coordinate 3,125,727 downwards.
AAATAGATGTGTACAAAGGTTAGGTGTGACAGGTTGTTCAGTGTAATATAGCCAGCTGCTTCGTGCCTGAGAAGCTGGTGTGTTACTCTGAAGGGTATCCAAAAATACCGGCTATATATAGCCGGTATAACCGGCGTTCGGCATAACACACCAGCTTCACAGGCACGCGGCGCGGCAGCAGCTAGTTACATTACACCGTACGACCCATCACACCTAACTTATTATAATTATGATATAGATACAGCACCACTAACTGACCAGGCTAGTTTGACCTGGGAGAGAGACCCCATGGCCTCTGCCACACCAGGCTAGATCACTCCACTCCTTGATGGTGCGAGGGAAGAACAAGCCTATATTATAGTATATAGAACAAAGTTGGACTTACTCGCGATAGCGTGTAGCTTGTGGTTGGTGCAGCATAGAGTCGCCAGGACCAGTTGGTTGATAAGCGCGGTAGCAGAGCAGGTATTGTTGGTAACGGAGCAGGACGCTGCACCATCTCAACCCTCCTTACCTGGTCATTGTCAGCTTACTAACCCAACACCATAACCCCTCAACCAATAGGCCTGGACCAGATGGCTAGTCAGCTGGATATACAGAAGTATAATGCTTATATATAATAAAGTCATATGGGTGTTGGTGTAAGTAGGGCAAAATACCAAATTGTTGGACTTCACTGTGCTTCCACTTTGTTTTGGTAGCATTTTGTCAGCATAACACGACAGTAATACAGCATTGAGAGAAGTAGAAAATTGTTTACGCGACATTTTGAATTCCTTCTTTGGTGCTATTGGCATTGTTATGGTGCTTCTATACTGAGTGCTGATTCTTTGTCTTTTTGTCTTTTCTACTAGCCCGGCAGATTGCTCCAAAGAAGAACAAGATTGTTCAGGCAGTCAAGCTTCAAAAGGTAAGTACAATACTTTGTGCATTATATTTACTATGACCTTAGATTACATTTTATGCTCTTGTTTAATGATTCTCCAGTTTCTCAACCTCTCCAGTATTTGGTACATGTAACTGATATAAATCAAGCCAATAAGAACATAGAATAAGACAATCATAACTGATATCTGTATCCTTAGTTGAGTATAAGTATAAGTACATCTTTTCTCAAAAAAGTAAAAAAAAAAAACAACTTAAGAAATCCGAACTTGTTTAGAAGAAACAGCCACTAAGCATCCTAAAGAGATTGATATGACTTTCTTCAGGGTCTGGAGAAGGAGCTGAGGATGAACATTGAGCAGGAGATGAGCAGCAGGGCCAGCCGAGAGGGGAAACCCTTCACTGTCGCTGGGTTAAGTCAAGACTCTAGTTCAAAAGACTCCAAGAAGTAGAAAAAGTTCACGATTTCACTTTGGACTGCCTTCCAAGTTGTGAACATACAGATTCATCACATGCAGATTTATGCATTGGGACTCTTGCCAGGATTTAGAGAAGAGACCAATTGGTGGGAATGTTGTCTTGACTCTTTCACTCGTGGAGATCTTGATCTGTTTTCCATGAGATAAGAAACTAAATGTAGTGGTATTCTGTGCTTGATTATTGATTTACAGGGTTGGACAAGTTTTCTGTTTCTAAAATTCACTTGTCCTATTGGGCAAGTGAATAAAAGATTTACTTGCCTGAACCAACTTTTCACTTGCCCAAAATTCAAATTTACATTTATATGCATTCCCACTTCCAGCAATGGAATTCTTATTATTGCCCTTATTTTTCTATGTTGACCAATGCTTGATGTCATGACTGTAGAAAGTGATATTAGTATATCAAAACCTCACTCAATGGAAAAATTTTACTTGCCCAATGGGGTAAGTGGGGTACCATAGTCATGCACTTGCCCGATCAGCTCTTTCACTTGCTATGGGGTTAGGGCACTTGTACAACCCTGATTTATACTATTTAATCAGAACGACTTTTTTGTTCAAGAACTTGATTCCCAATTGATTTTTCCCATTTGATTTGACACATTATTTCAGAAGCAAAAACTAGCAAAGTACATGTACCATTATGCTAGTAAATAAGTTTAAGTAAGTAAGTATGATAGTCAAATGATAGTCTGATGGCCATTTATGATTACGCAGTAAATGGACCTTGGATGGTCTTGTGGGATTATGTTGAGAATATGCTCCAGAAATGCAAAGTTGTTAGTTTTCAAGTTAAACAAAATTGATTAAGATATATATTTACTTAAAGTGAATTCCACTACAATGTATCCTTTGATAATGGTATTAGTAACCAAATCTGATATTTGATATATACAATGTGACTTGATGTATATATAAGTCAGAAAATATACACTGTTTGAACAATGTGGTTTTCATCAATTCTATTGTGCATTTTGTGAACTTAAAAATACAAGCTAGATCTAGACTCATCTACCGTTATACAATACTTAGTGTGAAGAGCATATATGTAAGTCACAAAAGTTATAATAACTACATTATATAGTAAGGTGCAAAATACAAGGTCTGTGCAAACTACAAGGAACATTTTACTAAATATTCTGGCAAATGTTCGGGGTTGGCTTGGCTATACATTAAACAGGCCCATTGTCCTGTCTACACGGAGCCAGAGCAAAGGATTTCATTAGATCTTTTTACGTATTTGTATCTTGCCCTTGTTGAATGTCATACTGACCTATGCCATATATATACCAACTTTTTAATCCACAACCAAATGCCAAATTGTTATTATGATTATCATGGAAGCTCATCTGTGTTGTTAGTAATCATGGTGCAATGCTAAACTTTCAACTTTTTACCGTGGCTTTCTTCAGAAACAATGACCACTTCCACTGTCACTATGATGTTTGTTTGTCAAATATTTACAGAGCTGGATATCACAGATTGTAACATTTGACAAAATTGTACAGACTGAAGTACATGTACCTGTAAAATAATCTAGGAGGCGCTTACAGGCACCCTTACAGTACAACATGTCTTCGTGATGGTCGTTTGATGGATGGAACTTGGAAAGTACATTGTATATGTGGCCTTTCCAGGATTCTCAAAGATCACATGATGATAGACACTGATGATGTCAATGATGGTGAGGATCAATATAGTCACTACTAAAACTTAACTTGGCCATATTACAGTAGGAAGGAAATGGGAACTGATCCTAAAGGAGAACGCCTCCTCGGGACCGGCGTAGACCAGGTGTCGACTTGTCTCCCCATACTGATGACTTGTCTATGTTGTTTTTCTGGGGAAATCAAGTTGTGAAATGACATAGGAGACAATATACTAAACATGGAATTGTGCTATCCTCGGAGTAACTGGTAACCACTGGTTCGTCTTTTGCTCGTCTTTTAAGTAAATTATTTCTACGAACAGTATAATAAGTAGGGTCTAATCCCCAAACCAATTCCCCAAATCGTACATGAATCTACATTTGCTTGAAGAATAGCGCCACCTAGCCTTAGGCAAATGTACTGCGTCCCGCCACAAACAAACAATGAAAACATTTTGTAACAGTGGGGGGTTTAAGTAGTGCTAACTGGCCATGCCAAACGCCTGTCAGGCTTTTGGCTCGATCAGTTAGACCGCTGGTGTTGTGATCCTAAGGACCCGGGTTCGATTCCCGGGTCGGTCGGGATGTTTGTATATATTGTTTATTTCTGTTCTACTCGCCCCTCTGACTTCTTACATTGGCGCCCAACGTGGCCCTGGTGGATAACAGGCCGGTGATGTGCCTGCCCACAGGGTGCTCGAACTTGGAGATTCGAGGACGAATCTTGAGAAGAAGAGGGGGAGTAGTGTAACAGTGGGGGGTTTAAGTAGTGCTAACTGGCCATGCCAAACGCCTGTCAGGCTTTTGGCTCGATCAGTTAGACCGCTGGTGTTGTGATCCTAAGGACCCGGGTTCGATTCCCGGGTCGGTCGGGATGTTTGTATATATTGTTTATTTCTGTTCTACTCGCCCCTCTGACTTCTTACATGGACAAGCTTTGTGTATCTTTTGTTTGAAACATACATACATTAGTTACGTTGCCTCCGCGTCACACGGATCACTCCGCACGCCCGGACTTCTTTACGGAAAGGTCCCAATCCGCGTTTAGGCGCCCACAGTATTGATTAAGAAAGGAAAAGCTAGAGAAACAAAATATATCCATCGCAGAGGTGAGTACATAACGCACTCGCTCTACGGAACCAAATCTTAAGGGGTAAACAAGGATTCGTAGGCATTTCGTGTGTGAGCGTAGATGGTGGGGTGGAACGTACGGTAGTGCAATGCAGTCTAGCAAGTCTAGCTTTTTGCCCATTCATTCCTCCAACCTTGTTTGTTTAAATCATTTCTACGCTACCGTCGATGGAAAACTAACTTACACCATGAAACTTCACTACAGTCGATACATGAACATCGAGGGCTTCGATTTTTAATACGCACTATATTCGTGTGTGAGCGTGTGGCTAAGGGGGGGGGGGGGGATATTTACCATGACGCTTCACCGCCTATACCCGTGAACCTGTAATGCACAAGCATGAACCATTTTACTAAGAGGCGGGTCAATCGTCACCTGTCTACGGTAACGTTTTTAACGGCAAATATAAAGTCTTGTCGATTGTGGCGTCAGAGGGCAAGCCTACTGGCGTTTATGGAAAGAAATATCGTAAGGAAATTGGAAAGTTGTGTCCTTGTTCAATGCACCACAGCCAGAATCGCGGCTTCTACGTCACGTGCAACACAGACAAGCCGCTAGACAGCATACTTACCTGGCAGAGATGGCACGTTGATCATGAAGGACGATTGTGTGGGAATCGATGTGCTTCCAACAGCTAAAAAGAAGTCTTCCATGTGGAAGTGCAATGTTTCCATCCTAAAGAACAAAGAAGTCCAGTCGGACTTCACTGCGTCCTACAAGGACTGGCAGACTTTGAAGTTGGGTTACCCTTCCCTGAGATCTTGGTGGGATGACGTCAAAGACCGAACCCGCTCCTTGTTTATTAAGCACTCATGTAAGATAGCCAAAGACAAAAGAGAAGCTCGTTACCAACTGAACAACACTTTAGGGGATCTGACCAACCAGCTTAATGCTGGTGCGGTCTCACCTGATGTCCTGAGACAATATAAGGCCACGAAAGACACACTGTCAGAGTTGGCAACCTCTGAAGCTCAGGGCGCCATCGTCAGATCCCGAATCAAACAATTTGAGGAGGGGGAAAAGTGCACGTCCTTCTTTCTAAAGCAGGCCGCTTCCAACGGCAAGAAGAAAAGGATCTGTGCCATACGAGACTCAATGGGACAAGTTGTCCATGAGGATGACGAAATCGCAAATGTTTTCTACGAATTCTACGCAGAGCTGTTTGCTGAGGAACCAGTGGACCCGGTTGCCTCTGACCAGCTTTGTGACAACCTTGAAAACACATTGACCCCAGAGGAGGCCCAAGCATTGGAGGCCCCTCTCTCAACCGACGAAATGTTAAACTCAGTCCGCAGCATGCAAAATAATAAATGCCCGGGCAGTGATGGTCTACCCAAAGAGTTCTACACGACCTTCTGGCATCTGATTGCCGACGACCTCCTGAAGGTGTTTCAAGAAGCTCTTGATGCTGGAGAACTTTCCTCCAGCCAGAAGTTTGGGGTTTTGACACTGTTGCCAAAGAAGGGAGACGAATTGGACCCCAAGAACAGGAGACCAATCTCCCTCCTAAACACCGACTACAAAATTTTGACTAAAGTTCTTAATAACCGCCTTCAGTCTGTAATAGCGTCGGTGTTGCACCCGGACCAAACCTGTGGTGTACCAGGAAGGTCGATCCAGTGCAACCTCAGACTCACACGAGACATAGTTGTTTACGCAAATAACAATAACATCGAATGTGCTATTGTCTCCCTTGATCAAGCAAAAGCCTTTGACCGTGTCAACATCTCCTTTCTACAACAGACTCTCGCACGAATGGGATTTGGACCTTCCTTTCGGAAGTGGGTTTCAATACTTTACAACGACATCTCCAGTTCCGTTTTGGTGAATGGCTCCCTGTCGTCTCCCTTCGCCCTAACAAGGGGAGTGCGGCAGGGATGCCCACTTTCGCCACTGTTGTATGCAATCTCTCTTGAGCCGTTTGCGGCGACAGTCCGCAAAGACTCTGAGGTGCATGGAGTAAAACTCCCAGGCGGCTACGAAGCCAAAATGTCTCTGTATGCAGATGATAACTCTGCCTTCCTGACATCAGACGACTCTATCGTCAGGCTGTTTGACCTTGTCGGGCTGTACAACAGAGGCTCAGGCTCAATGTTGAACCTAGACAAGTGTGAGGGGTTATGGCTGGGGAAATGGAGAAACAGACCAGACACCCCTGTACAAATAAAATGGACATCTGGGTCCATCCGTCTGCTTGGTGGGGTCTTTGGCAACATTGACATGCCCCTAACCAACTGGAAGGAAGGTAAACGCAAATTCGTTGAAACCTTACAAGGATGGGGAGCCAGATCCCTCTCCTTTACAGGCAAAGTGACAGTGGCAAACTCTCTAGCCACAGCCAAACTGTGGTACCTGGCGTCGGTGTTCACCCCTCCTGATTCGGTCATGAAGGAAATCAATGCCGCATTGTTCGCCTTTTTCTGGGACAAAAAGCGTGAGATGATCAGCCGAAATACCATCTACCTTCCTCCTGAGAAGGGCGGCTGGGGCCTAATCGACATAGCAAAGAAGGCAAAATGTCTGTACAGTCGGCCTTTCTCGGACATCATGTCCCAGGAAGACTTACCTTGGGTGCAGCTCGCCAGGTACTGGCTCGGTATTTTCATTAGACGTTTCGACCCGTCAACATGGTCCAATAACATGCCCCACTCCCCGAATGCCCCTCCCCACTACAAAGCTCTACAGTCCCTGGTATCTGAACTCGTAGAGGCATCCCCCTCTAAAAAGTGGGACCCCGGTTGCACTACGCGGTCTCTATACGACAGCCTTCTAAAGAAGGATGCTCACGTTCCAAGCGTCTGTCTTAACAAGCGTTCTGTTCCCTGGCCATTAACCTTCCAATCTGTTCAACACCCACTCCTGGAGAACAGACTGAAGGACACTGCATGGCTGGTTGCACACCACGCCCTCAAAACGAATGCTCTGCTCTGCTCGAACTGGGGTTACATTCGCTCGGGAACTTGTCCAAGGCAGAATTGTAAAGGCCACGAAACTGTAGAGCACGCCATGTGGTACTGCAGCGAAGTGCTGCTAACATGGACTTGGGTGGAGGGTTTTCTCAGGAGGTGGGTCATGTCAGACTTCCGAATAAATAAACAGATGGTTATCTATGGCATCCTGCCACCCTCATGGAAAAAATGCAAGATAGATGCTATCACCTACACCCTGGCCGTCGCGAGGAAACGCATATGGTCCTCACGTTGTGAAGCACTCTTTGACAAGACCTTTTCGACTCATGTCGAGATGGTCCCATACATCAAGGAGTGCCTCCGCTCAAGAATAAAGCTTGACTTTGTACGTCTGAACGAAACAACGTTTATGTCTCTGTGGTGCTCAGTGCAGTGGGCGAGGGTCGACGGGGGAAAACTGCGACTACGCTTTTAATCCCCTGCTTCCCCCCTGTAGTCGTATCAGTCTGGTATGAACTGTCTGTCTTGTACGTTTCGTATGTCTTTTTTATTTGGATGTGTCAAGTTGGCAGGAGTGGGTTGGTGGGAGCTCGGCGGACAAGTAACCTGTTGTGGGTAGCTTGACACATCCCTTTTTCTTTCCTTCTTCTCTTGTATGTTCTTTGAAATGATGTAAAAAAAAATGAAAACAGTGAAAAAACGTCTTGTCTCTCTTGTCTAGTTTTCTTTCTTTTTTGATTTTGTTATACCCCCATTAAAAACGGGACGTCCGTCCAGAGCGAGGGTTGGCCATTGCACACCCGGCCAGCTTGACCTTTGCGATTACCCCAAATGCGGGTAACTCGGCTGCGTAATTTATGATAGTGGGGGTCTGCGTTCGCGCTAACCCCCGCCCTTACAATCCAAAAGCAGGTTGCACCTACACTACGCACTCACGCAAACGCTTTGGCCGCCGCTGTCTCAAATCCATTACCACGCCCTCTCCCAAGGCGTAGTACAGTAGCCGCTAAAGGCGGGGTGCCTTTCCCTTCGGAAGTGGAAGGCGTGCTCTCCCGGTGGCTACCGTGTTACGCCTTGGAAGAGGGCGGATAAATGGATTAGATACAACGGCGGCAAGCGGTTTGTTGACATTCCTTTCCTCCAGGTGTACCTGTTCTTGGAACGCGTTGCCAGGGATTTACATCACAGAGAACAAACGCATTCTACTACAGCTGTACCCGTTCTAGAGATTCAAAGTTGGACAAGCTTTGTGTATCTTTTGTTTGAAACATACATACATTAGTTACGTTGCCTCCGCGTCACACGGATCACTCCGCACGCCCGGACTTCTTTACGGAAAGGTCCCAATCCGCGTTTAGGCGCCCACAGTATTGATTAAGAAAGGAAAAGCTAGAGAAACAAAATATATCCATCGCAGAGGTGAGTACATAACGCACTCGCTCTACGGAACCAAATCTTAAGGGGTAAACAAGGATTCGTAGGCATTTCGTGTGTGAGCGTAGATGGTGGGGTGGAACGTACGGTAGTGCAATGCAGTCTAGCAAGTCTAGCTTTTTGCCCATTCATTCCTCCAACCTTGTTTGTTTAAATCATTTCTACGCTACCGTCGATGGAAAACTAACTTACACCATGAAACTTCACTACAGTCGATACATGAACATCGAGGGCTTCGATTTTTAATACGCACTATATTCGTGTGTGAGCGTGTGGCTAAGGGGGGGGGGGGGATATTTACCATGACGCTTCACCGCCTATACCCGTGAACCTGTAATGCACAAGCATGAACCATTTTACTAAGAGGCGGGTCAATCGTCACCTGTCTACGGTAACGTTTTTAACGGCAAATATAAAGTCTTGTCGATTGTGGCGTCAGAGGGCAAGCCTACTGGCGTTTATGGAAAGAAATATCGTAAGGAAATTGGAAAGTTGTGTCCTTGTTCAATGCACCACAGCCAGAATCGCGGCTTCTACGTCACGTGCAACACAGACAAGCCGCTAGACAGCATACTTACCTGGCAGAGATGGCACGTTGATCATGAAGGACGTCCGTCCAGAGCGAGGGTTGGCCATTGCACACCCGGCCAGCTTGACCTTTGCGATTACCCCAAATGCGGGTAACTCGGCTGCGTAATTTATGATAGTGGGGGTCTGCGTTCGCGCTAACCCCCGCCCTTACAATCCAAAAGCAGGTTGCACCTACACTACGCACTCACGCAAACGCTTTGGCCGCCGCTGTCTCAAATCCATTACCACGCCCTCTCCCAAGGCGTAGTACAGTAGCCGCTAAAGGCGGGGTGCCTTTCCCTTCGGAAGTGGAAGGCGTGCTCTCCCGGTGGCTACCGTGTTACGCCTTGGAAGAGGGCGGATAAATGGATTAGATACAACGGCGGCAAGCGGTTTGTTGACATTCCTTTCCTCCAGGTGTACCTGTTCTTGGAACGCGTTGCCAGGGATTTACATCACAGAGAACAAACGCATTCTACTACAGCTGTACCCGTTCTAGAGATTCAAAGTTGGACAAGCTTTGTGTATCTTTTGTTTGAAACATACATACATTAGTTACGTTGCCTCCGCGTCACACGGATCACTCCGCACGCCCGGACTTCTTTACGGAAAGGTCCCAATCCGCGTTTAGGCGCCCACAGTATTGATTAAGAAAGGAAAAGCTAGAGAAACAAAATATATCCATCGCAGAGGTGAGTACATAACGCACTCGCTCTACGGAACCAAATCTTAAGGGGTAAACAAGGATTCGTAGGCATTTCGTGTGTGAGCGTAGATGGTGGGGTGGAACGTACGGTAGTGCAATGCAGTCTAGCAAGTCTAGCTTTTTGCCCATTCATTCCTCCAACCTTGTTTGTTTAAATCATTTCTACGCTACCGTCGATGGAAAACTAACTTACACCATGAAACTTCACTACAGTCGATACATGAACATCGAGGGCTTCGATTTTTAATACGCACTATATTCGTGGGCTCCCACGCTGCTGTTTGTGCGCATGAGCCATCTGGTGTCATTAGTAAACAGGGAAAGTCCACTAACGCAGTGAAGATTTCTTTAGATCTTAATTTCCTAAGTTATTCTTCATATGTCTTTTTTTAGTTCTTTTTCTTTTTTATTCGTCAGCAGAATAATTTGTTTTTGGGGGAGTTCCTACAACTCTTTTGTGTAAACTCTTCGCTCATTCCCAGTTTTCCAACATCAACGGTTGATCCCTGCACATTGAAGTGTGAAGGATAAAAATAGCGCTTCCCAGTCCGGACATTTAGAGATTACCACAATATGGCCGTGGAAAATATCGAGCATTGGCAACAGGAGTTCAAAGTGAAAATAGCCCGAAAAATTCAGCCTTGCGATACAACAACATGTAAAACCTGGACTGGACAAGTCATCTCAAAGAAGTCTAACATCAACTATGGTGTCATCCAGGTTCCGTGGTTTCCCGGCAAAGTGTTGCGAAGAAGAACTAAATCGCACGCTCATCGGATCGCCTTTATGGCGTGGACGGGGAACTTGGAAATCGCAGGCCTCGACGTGTCTCACCTGTGCCACAACTCCCTGTGTGTGAACCCGGACCACCTGAACGCAGAACCACACGGAGTCAACAACAACCGCCAGCGGTGCAGTTTCCAGGGCGAGTGTGTGGGACATGGCGGCCAGTATCCTGAATGCATCTTTGAGCGGGCTAACAGAAACTTTGTCTAAAGGGTAAAAGAAGCCACTCTTCATTGTTGTAATTAGCGAATATCCTAGTTAATGATTTGTTTTATGCGTTTTGTTGTCATTTTGCTAACATTAGCTCTCTGTCTGTACTTATTTGTCGATGGTTGTCACATCTGAAGCCCACGTGGTCTTGAGGACAGTATCCTATAGTGCTTGGCAAAAGATCGGCCTGTCGGCTTGTTTGTAACGTCTTTCAGGGAGTTTTATCGATCAGACTATTTTGAGAAAACCTGACAAATTGGAAAGAAAGCTAAAATTAAAATGCATCAGTAAAAAGAATTAAAAGCAAGCCAGCTATACTCTATAGTGTGATGATTGATGATTGTACAGACTGACAATCCGTGTACGCTGGGTATGCTCACTGACTATTCCTATTCTGTCCTGTCGAGACTACAGGACCAAGCTCTGGGTTTGTGATGGGAGTTCATTCACACTGAATGAATGGAAAGTCGTCTGCTTTGCCGGGACCATGTATAATCAAGGTAAGGTTAGGTTTGAAAGTATTGAAAGTGTAACAGTGGGGGGTTTAAGTAGTGCTAACTGGCCATGCCAAACGCCTGTCAGGCTTTTGGCTCGATCAGTTAGACCGCTGGTGTTGTGATCCTAAGGACCCGGGTTCGATTCCCGGGTCGGTCGGGATGTTTGTATATATTGTTTATTTCTGTTCTACTCGCCCCTCTGACTTCTTACATTGGCGCCCAACGTGGGGCTCGAACCCACGACCCTGGGATTAAGAGTCCCATGCTCTACCGACTGAGCTAGGTCTACTTACAGTAAAATTGTTCACTTTGAAAATGTTGTGCCCTATAAGGAGCGGGAGGAGGATCCTGATTATGTTCCTCCTCTCCCACAAAGGGCTAGACGCTATGTACTAACCCCGGGGACTCGAGCCAGACGGCAGGCAGTCCGCCGGCATGGGGGTCGTGTACCCCCACCTCTTGTCGTTTCAGGCGACGGCAGTCAGTCAGACAGTGGTGACGATGTCGACCACATGGGGGCTACAGACCAACCGACTGGTGCCAGGTCGGTGGGTGATGGTAGGGGTCCGCCGGATGCCGAGCAAGCTGGAGATTCCCTCCAGCCAGACAACGTCAGCAGAGACGATGTCGCCCAGCAGGCAGCTCCTACCAGGGCAGATGACGATGCAACAGGTGTCCTGGATCCGACAGACAACGCAGAGGCGTCCGACGAGGAAGAGCTCCAGCAACCTGAACATCCCGTCCCATCAGGTGCATCTGGCAGCGAGGACGAAGACAACGCCCCCGCTCAACGACAGTCAAGTCGCACCCGCCATCCCCCAGACCGTTATGGTTTCTATGTGAACACTGTGAACTCTTATCCTTCTCCAAACAACATGCCTGTACGTGACGTACACCCAGCGAAGGCGCTGAGTATTGTAGACCAGTCTAGTAGTGTTAAGGCAACACAGAGGTCAGGCAACCTAGAGAAGTGTCCCGATATGGCAGAACAGGTGACTTTGCCATCTACTCAGGGTCAGCGGGGCATATGTCAGGAGAAAAAGGCATCAGACACGTCCGTGAGGTCACCACTGGGCAGCATTATTCGTTCCTTCAGGAACTTGTTTAAGTAAGGAAATGGCGGTTTGGGGTCACGACATTATTGTCACGTCTGTCTGGTATGTCATGTGTACTTGGTTCATGAGAGAACCGATCAAACTGCAATGTATAGAGTGTGCGTTCGAGTATCTGTAAGCCCTTCCATAGAAAGCAATGACGTGTGTTCATTGTGCCGGCACGGTCAATCGGCCGTGTCGGGGCGGAGTAAGGCCGATCCTAGTAGCGACAAACTAACTAGGGAGAGGTAAATGGGCTCGAAGCGCGGTGACGTTAGACCCCCCTCTCCGAGAGGTCTCCGCTTTTAAAAGTTGGGCTGAGGCCGTGAAATACGGTACTCAACAGGCTGTCGTCACTCAGAGGTTACTATACTTACTGTATCCGCCATTTCCCGGGGAGAAATAAGGTGATATATACTTATGGTGGGTTGCCATGGTGATCTGCTGACCCACACCTCATAACGTGCTCTGTGCTGGAAACTCCGGCGTGTGTCACACTGCCCTCAGTTCTTCGTAGAGTCGCAATGCAACTGGGGTTCCTGTTTACACGAAATTTGCGTGCCATGGTGACACTTCACTCAATGCCTGAGCCAGTTGTGTATTGTACCTTGTTTGTATTGTATGGTTTCCTTGAAAATAATGAGTCTATTGTCTCAGTGTGTCAAGATGAGGTGAAGAACAATCGAGTGTTGATTATGTCAATCAGGCGCGAATCAGGCGCGAATCTATGATCATATGCGCTATTGACTATGGAAAGAAAAAAAAAAAAAAAAACTTTGTTGATTCTGGAATATCTGTGTAAAAATGTTCATTTTCTTTACCACTGTATTGCCCAAGTGAAAAAAAAAATTGATCATGTATTTTATGCTCTATTGTTGAAAATGTGACAAGGTGCGGGAGCACCTTTTCTTTCGAAGGAGGGGGGTAGATGTAACAGTGGCATATTTGGCCATGTTATGATAATATTGTTGATACTCTCTTTACTTCTATGTATGTTTAGTACAGCCCATAGCAACAGTGATGTTTGTCTTTGCATTCACACCTTGTACATTATGTATGTATGTAGACGCTCTTTGATCTTGTAGGTTGTTAGCCTTGTGTTAATTCTGTCTGCCAACCCTGTTCTACAAGACAAAGGGTTGTCTGCTAAATGGAACCTTGTACTTGTGTGTTAAAAGTTACAAGACTAGTTCATCCATATCAATAGAATAATGCCGACTAATTAGGATAAGATAAATAGAACAGCAAACTAGAGTTAGGAGTTCAGTCCATGTAAGAGAACAGCCCGTACAGAGGAGCAAGTGCACTGTCGTAACTGGAATACCCGCCGAGCCGCGTTGAAGCCTGATCCGTGCCTGTAACTGTGAGTATAGTATTGTATAGTATAGTAAAACACAACGCAATGTCCTACCTTATGTAATATTGTCACAACGGCTCGTGTCATGGTTAGGGATTCCTTAGTGCATTGATTATTATTGCTGTTTCCTGATTGTATTGTTGTGCTCCAATAAATGTACTTCACTGGGACCAGAATCTAGTCGAACCGTCTTTGCCTTTCTTTAGTATTAGAGTAAAGTTACGGTAAAGTAAGTGGTTACATCCAACTTTGAATCTCTAGAACGGGTACAGCTGTAGTAGAATGCGTTTGTTCTCTGTGATGTAAATCCCTGGCAACGCGTTCCAAGAACAGGTACACCTGGAGGAAAGGAATGTCAACAAACCGCTTGCCGCCGTTGTATCTAATCCATTTATCCGCCCTCTTCCAAGGCGTAACACGGTAGCCACCGGGAGAGCACGCCTTCCACTTCCGAAGGGAAAGGCACCCCGCCTTTAGCGGCTACTGTACTACGCCTTGGGAGAGGGCGTGGTAATGGATTTGAGACAGCGGCGGCCAAAGCGTTTGCGTGAGTGCGTAGTGTAGGTGCAACCTGCTTTTGGATTGTAAGGGCGGGGGTTAGCGCGAACGCAGACCCCCACTATCATAAATTACGCAGCCGAGTTACCCGCATTTGGGGTAATCGCAAAGGTCAAGCTGGCCGGGTGTGCAATGGCCAACCCTCGCTCTGGACGGACGTCCTTCATGATCAACGTGCCATCTCTGCCAGGTAAGTATGCTGTCTAGCGGCTTGTCTGTGTTGCACGTGACGTAGAAGCCGCGATTCTGGCTGTGGTGCATTGAACAAGGACACAACTTTCCAATTTCCTTACGATATTTCTTTCCATAAACGCCAGTAGGCTTGCCCTCTGACGCCACAATCGACAAGACTTTATATTTGCCGTTAAAAACGTTACCGTAGACAGGTGACGATTGACCCGCCTCTTAGTAAAATGGTTCATGCTTGTGCATTACAGGTTCACGGGTATAGGCGGTGAAGCGTCATGGTAAATATCCCCCCCCCCCCCTTAGCCACACGCTCACACACGAATATAGTGCGTATTAAAAATCTAAGCCCTCGATGTTCATGTATCGACTGTAGTGAAGTTTCATGGTGTAAGTTAGTTTTCCATCGACGGTAGCGTAGAAATGATTTAAACAAACAAGGTTGGAGGAATGAATGGGCAAAAAGCTAGACTTGCTAGACTGCATTGCACTACCGTACGTTCCACCCCACCATCTACGCTCACACACGAAATGCCTACGAATCCTTGTTTACCCCTTAAGATTTGGTTCCGTAGAGCGAGTGCGTTATGTACTCACCTCTGCGATGGATATATTTTGTTTCTCTAGCTTTTCCTTTCTTAATCAATACTGTGGGCGCCTAAACGCGGATTGGGACCTTTCGGTAAAGAAGTCCGGGCGTGCGGAGTGATCCGTGTGACGCGGAGGCAACGTAACTAATGTATGTATGTTTCAAACAAAAGATACACAAAGCTTGTCCAACTTTGAATCTCTAGAACGGGTACAGCTGTAGTAGAATGCGTTTGTTCTCTGTGATGTAAATCCCTGGCAACGCGTTCCACGAACAGGTACACCTGGAGGAAAGGAATGTCAACAAACCGCTTGCCGCCGTTGTATCTAATCCATTTATCCGCCCTCTTCCAAGGCGTAACACGGTAGCCACCGGGAGAGCACGCCTTCCACTTCCGAAGGGAAAGGCACCCCGCCTTTAGCGGCTACTGTACTACGCCTTGGGAGAGGGCGTGGTAATGGATTTGAGACAGCGGCGGCAAGCGTTTGCGTGAGTGCGTAGTGTAGGTGCAACCTGCTTTTGGATTGTAAGGGCGGGGGTTAGCGCGAACGCAGACCCCCACTATCATAAATTACGCAGCCGAGTTACCCGCATTTGGGGTAATCGCAAAGGTCAAGCTGGCCGGGTGTGCAATGGCCAACCCTCGCTCTGGACGGACGTCCTTCATGATCAACGTGCCATCTCTGCCAGGTAAGTATGCTGTCTAGCGGCTTGTCTGTGTTGCACGTGACGTAGAAGCCGCGATTCTGGCTGTGGTGCATTGAACAAGGACACAACTTTCCAATTTCCTTACGATATTTCTTTCCATAAACGCCAGTAGGCTTGCCCTCTGACGCCACAATCGACAAGACTTTATATTTGCCGTTAAAAACGTT
Source organism: Branchiostoma floridae (assembly GCF_000003815.2). Classification (NCBI taxonomy): domain Eukaryota; kingdom Metazoa; phylum Chordata; class Leptocardii; order Amphioxiformes; family Branchiostomatidae; genus Branchiostoma; species Branchiostoma floridae. Next base: position 3,109,809 of record NC_049987.1, on the reverse strand, counting down.
ACCGTAGACAGGTGACGATTGACCCGCCTCTTAGTAAAATGGTTCATGCTTGTGCATTACAGGTTCACGGGTATAGGCGGTGAAGCGTCATGGTAAATATCCCCCCCCCCCCCCTTAGCCACACGCTCACACACGAATATAGTGCGTATTAAAAATCGAAGCCCTCGATGTTCATGTATCGACTGTAGTGAAGTTTCATGGTGTAAGTTAGTTTTCCATCGACGGTAGCGTAGAAATGATTTAAACAAACAAGGTTGGAGGAATGAATGGGCAAAAAGCTAGACTTGCTAGACTGCATTGCACTACCGTACGTTCCACCCCACCATCTACGCTCACACACGAAATGCCTACGAATCCTTGTTTACCCCTTAAGATTTGGTTCCGTAGAGCGAGTGCGTTATGTACTCACCTCTGCGATGGATATATTTTGTTTCTCTAGCTTTTCCTTTCTTAATCAATACTGTGGGCGCCTAAACGCGGATTGGGACCTTTCGGTAAAGAAGTCCGGGCGTGCGGAGTGATCCGTGTGACGCGGAGGCAACGTAACTAATGTATGTATGTTTCAAACAAAAGATACACAAAGCTTGTCCAACTTTGAATCTCTAGAACGGGTACAGCTGTAGTAGAATGCGTTTGTTCTCTGTGATGTAAATCCCTGGCAACGCGTTCCAAGAACAGGTACACCTGGAGGAAAGGAATGTCAACAAACCGCTTGCCGCCGTTGTATCTAATCCATTTATCCGCCCTCTTCCAAGGCGTAACACGGTAGCCACCGGGAGAGCACGCCTTCCACTTCCGAAGGGAAAGGCACCCCGCCTTTAGCGGCTACTGTACTACGCCTTGGGAGAGGGCGTGGTAATGGATTTGAGACAGCGGCGGCCAAAGCGTTTGCGTGAGTGCGTAGTGTAGGTGCAACCTGCTTTTGGATTGTAAGGGCGGGGGTTAGCGCGAACGCAGACCCCCACTATCATAAATTACGCAGCCGAGTTACCCGCATTTGGGGTAATCGCAAAGGTCAAGCTGGCCGGGTGTGCAATGGCCAACCCTCGCTCTGGACGGACGTCCTTCATGATCAACGTGCCATCTCTGCCAGGTAAGTATGCTGTCTAGCGGCTTGTCTGTGTTGCACGTGACGTAGAAGCCGCGATTCTGGCTGTGGTGCATTGAACAAGGACACAACTTTCCAATTTCCTTACGATATTTCTTTCCATAAACGCCAGTAGGCTTGCCCTCTGACGCCACAATCGACAAGACTTTATATTTGCCGTTAAAAACGTTACCGTAGACAGGTGACGATTGACCCCCCTCTTAGTAAAAAGGTTCATGCTTGTGCATTACAGGTTCCCGGGTATAGGCGGTGAAGCGTCATGGTAAATATCCCCCCCCCCCCCCCCCCCTTAGCCACACGCTCACACACGAATATAGTGCGTATTAAAAATCGAAGCCCTCGATGTTCATGTATCGACTGTAGTGAAGTTTCATGGTGTAAGTTAGTTTTCCATCGACGGTAGCGTAGAAATGATTTAAACAAACAAGGTTGGAGGAATGAATGGGCAAAAAGCTAGACTTGCTAGACTGCATGCACTACC
>NC_049987.1:3103299-3106540 GCF_000003815.2 Branchiostoma floridae | reverse complement strand
TCTTGTCAAGAGTGCTTCACAACGTGAGGACCATATGCGTTTCCTCGTGACGGCGAGGGTGTAGGTGATAGCATCTATCTTGCATTTTTTCCATGAGGGTGGCAGGATGCCATAGATAACCATCTGTTTATTTATTCGGAAGTCTGACATGACCCACCTCCTGAGAAAACCCTCCACCCAAGTCCATGTTAGCAGCACTTCGCTGCAGTACCACATGGCGTGCTCTACAGTTTCGTGGCCTTTACAATTCTGCCTTGGACAAGTTCCCGAGCGAATGTAACCCCAGTTCGAGCAGAGCAGGGCATTCGTTTTGAGGGCGTGGTGTGCAACCAGCCATGCAGTGTCCTTCAGTCTGTTCTCCAGGAGTGGGTGTTGAACAGATTGGAAGGTTAATGGCCAGGGAACAGAACGCTTGTTAAGACAGACGCTTGGAACGTGAGCATCCTTCCTTCATGATCAACGTGCCATCTCTGCCAGGTAAGTATGCTGTCTAGCGGCTTGTCTGTGTTGCACGTGACGTAGAAGCCGCGATTCTGGCTGTGGTGCATTGAACAAGGACACAACTTTCCAATTTCCTTACGATATTTCTTTCCATAAACGCCAGTAGGCTTGCCCTCTGACGCCACAATCGACAAGACTTTATATTTGCCGTTAAAAACGTTACCGTAGACAGGTGACGATTGACCCGCCTCTTAGTAAAATGGTTCATGCTTGTGCATTACAGGTTCACGGGTATAGGCGGTGAAGCGTCATGGTAAATATCCCCCCCCCCCCCCCTTAGCCACACGCTCACACACGAATATAGTGCGTATTAAAAATCGAAGCCCTCGATGTTCATGTATCGACTGTAGTGAAGTTTCATGGTGTAAGTTAGTTTTCCATCGACGGTAGCGTAGAAATGATTTAAACAAACAAGGTTGGAGGAATGAATGGGCAAAAAGCTAGACTTGCTAGACTGCATTGCACTACCGTACGTTCCACCCCACCATCTACGCTCACACACGAAATGCCTACGAATCCTTGTTTACCCCTTAAGATTTGGTTCCGTAGAGCGAGTGCGTTATGTACTCACCTCTGCGATGGATATATTTTGTTTCTCTAGCTTTTCCTTTCTTAATCAATACTGTGGGCGCCTAAACGCGGATTGGGACCTTTCCGTAAAGAAGTCCGGGCGTGCGGAGTGATCCGTGTGACGCGGAGGCAACGTAACTAATGTATGTATGTTTCAAACAAAAGATACACAAAGCTTGTCCAACTTTGAATCTCTAGAACGGGTACAGCTGTAGTAGAATGCGTTTGTTCTCTGTGATGTAAATCCCTGGCAACGCGTTCCAAGAACAGGTACACCTGGAGGAAAGGAATGTCAACAAACCGCTTGCCGCCGTTGTATCTAATCCATTTATCCGCCCTCTTCCAAGGCGTAACACGGTAGCCACCGGGAGAGCACGCCTTCCACTTCCGAAGGGAAAGGCACCCCGCCTTTAGCGGCTACTGTACTACGCCTTGGGAGAGGGCGTGGTAATGGATTTGAGACAGCGGCGGCAAGCGTTTGCGTGAGTGCGTAGTGTAGGTGCAACCTGCTTTTGGATTGTAAGGGCGGGGGTTAGCGCGAACGCAGACCCCCACTATCATAAATTACGCAGCCGAGTTACCCGCATTTGGGGTAATCGCAAAGGTCAAGCTGGCCGGGTGTGCAATGGCCAACCCTCGCTCTGGACGGACGTCCTTCATGATCAACGTGCCATCTCTGCCAGGTAAGTATGCCGTCCAGTGCCTTGTCTGTGTTGCACGTGACGTAGAAGCCGCGATTCTGGCTGTGGTGCATTGAACAGGGACACAACTTTCCAATTCCCTTACGATATTTCTTTCCATAAACGCCAGTAGGCTTGCCCTCTGACGCCACAATCGACAAGACTTTATATTTGCCGTTAAAAACGTTACCGTAGACAGGTGACGATTGACCCGCCTCTTAGTAAAATGGTTCATGCTTGTGCATTACAGGTTCACGGGTATAGGCGGTGAAGCGTCATGGTAAATATCCCCCCCCCCCCCTTAGCCACACGCTCACACACGAATATAGTGCGTATTAAAAATCGAAGCCCTCGATGTTCATGTATCGACTGTAGTGAAGTTTCATGGTGTAAGTTAGTTTTCCATCGACGGTAGCGTAGAAATGATTTAAACAAACAAGGTTGGAGGAATGAATGGGCAAAAAGCTAGACTTGCTAGACTGCATTGCACTACCGTACGTTCCACCCCACCATCTACGCTCACACACGAAATGCCTACGAATCCTTGTTTACCCCTTAAGATTTGGTTCCGTAGAGCGAGTGCGTTATGTACTCACCTCTGCGATGGATATATTTTGTTTCTCTAGCTTTTCCTTTCTTAATCAATACTGTGGGCGCCTAAACGCGGATTGGGACCTTTCCGTAAAGAAGTCCGGGCGTGCGGAGTGATCCGTGTGACGCGGAGGCAACGTAACTAATGTATGTATGTTTCAAACAAAAGATACACAAAGCTTGTCCTGTTAATCTGACTTCCTGCTCCCTCTTAACTTAGGGATATACATGGATGTCCAATAAACACGCTGACACACGTACTCACGAGTCAGTCCTGCATGTGTATTCACTCAAGGTCACTCCACAAAGAACATTCCAGAACCGGACTGTACCATTCGTGAGGGGGGTGGATTATTCTAAACTAAGTAAACTAACATTCCCCCTTTTTCTTCTTTTCTACTCTAGATGACGTTACATAAGTTGAAACATTGAAGTCTACCAAACATTTTCAACATTGTCTAAAGGACTATGGAGCATATAGAACTATATTTAGAACTATAGAGGTTACATGACTATAAAGTTACATCAACTGAATTTAAAGGCTGCGTTCTACAGAGACTAGATAACTTTATAACAAAGTAGATACATAAAACGTTATTGCTACATTAAGTAAACTACATGAACTACATAAAGTGGTAGATGAAGTCTGTTACAAACATTAACTGTTTTCTCAAACTTCACCATCTTCACAACAGTGTAATGCGATACTTGTAGACTTCTTGCCAAGTCTCTTACACATTAAACTTCCCTATCTTCACAACAGTGTAATACAGTGACTGTAGCTTTCTTACCAAGTCTCTTGCATATTAAACTTCACTAGTAATGCGATACTTGTGGACTTCTTGCCAAGTCTCTTACCCATTAAACTTCACTGTCCTTCCTCTAATGTCTGTCACCCT
>NC_049987.1:3084361-3090219 GCF_000003815.2 Branchiostoma floridae | reverse complement strand
TGACTAACACTGTGTTGTCTTTGAATGGCACAACATGGCAACCACATGAAAACTGGGGTCAAAGCCATTGCAGCACAACCTCCACATGGTATGGTTCTGCACGCTGCATCTAAGGCTGCGATTTCAATGCAAGTGTCCAGTGACGTGACATCAGGACATGTGAGTTTTATATGCATTTAACATCATTTTTATTAAGTCTGTACTTCTCTTAACACTATGACTAATACTAGTACAGGATTTGTCCTTGAAGAGAGGTAGATGGGGTAGTTGATATTACATGATTCATTGGAGAATTTTTTCTAACATTACCATTACAGTTGGTTGGAAAATAATTTCTTCAATTACTTGTATGTAAAAAGGGGCAAGTAGTGAGAAGGCTGGGACAAGCAGTGAGAGTGCTGGACAGATTGGGGAGAAGGCTGGGCCAAGCAGTGGGGAGAAGGCTGGGCCAAGCAGTGGAGAGAAGGCTGGGCCAAGCAGTGGGGAGAAGGCTGGGCCAAGCAGTGGAGAGAAGGCTGGGCCAAGCAGTGGGGAGAAGGCTGGGCCAAGCAGTGGAGAGAAGGCTGGGCCAAGCAGTGGAGAGAAGGCTGGGCCAAGCAGTGGGGAGAAGGCTGGGCCAAGCAGTGGAGAGAAGGCTGGGCCAAGCAGTGGGGAGAAGGCTGGGCCAAGCAGTGGAGAGAAGGCTGGGCCAAGCAGTGGGGAGAAGGCTGGGCCAAGCAGTGGGGAGAAGGCTGGGCCAAGCAGTGGAAAGACCAGGCAGAACAGTCAGCAGCCAGAGGTTTGTGTGACTTTCTGATGAATTGACAAATTGAAAAAGGGATATTTTTAGTACCGGTTTATGAATACATCTTTTATGTATGTTGGGAGTGGTAATGAACAGTAATTTGATAGTGCCTTCTTGTTGTGCTTTTCAGATTGAAACTACTGAAGGATGGCATCTCTGCTGGGAAAATCAGAAGGGTGGCTTTCCAAAAGCAGACATTGCATGGCTGAAGAACGATGAACAGCGTGGGCTCTTCCAGACCCAATCTTACAAGCCAAGAGGGACAAACATCACAAGGAAGAGAAAGATACTGAAGGATGACCGGATGTGGTTCTACCCTCCTGAGCCCCCCGGTGTTGTGCATGGTGGCTCTCCCAAAGTAGATACTTTCTTCCGGAGTAGGGTCTTCTTCTGGCGCCCAGTTGGAGTCTGGAAGTACAGCCTGCGCTGTCCTAGCAAGGACTGTCCAGGTGCCAAGGATGGAAAGGGCATCCTATACCGCTGCGGGTATTCAAACGCAGTCCGACAGATCTGTGACATCTCTGGATGGTACTCCATGGTCACCGAGGTGCTCGCTTGCAACGCTTGCAGGAACGCCGCCAAGACGTCATCTGGCCATAGCATCAAGAAGTACCTGGCCTGGGATATCAACATCATCTCCCAACTCAGTCCAGCCCACCAGGCGTTCTTCCCAGCGGTGTTGACTCCCAAGTAAGTACATCATCTTGTGTTGTAGTTGAGTTTAGATAGGTGAGAGATAGAAAGCTTACACAACAAATAGTATTGTCTCCATTGACAAAAGTACTCATATCTCTTGTATTGTATTTCATCATCTTAGGCGAGGAGTGGACAAGAATGTGGTGAGGCTTCTGCGTGACAGAACCGAGGGAAACACCATGTCCAAAGTGTGGAGGCAGCTTCGCGAGTCCCACTGCGAGGACTATCTCAACAGGAAGGACCTCTACACAACCATACTGGAGCATATCGACCAACCAGGGGGTATTGTTGGTAAGTAGCTCGATGAACACACATACAATAATATTGTAGGCAAAATCCCCTGTTCCAAAATAAAGGGACTTTCAGCACTGAACACTATTGTTGTTGGTTGACACAATGTCTTTATCTTTGCAGGATCTCTCGGACATCAATTCCAGGCTCCACCACCAAGAAGGGAGCTCCCCTGTCCCGACTTGCTGCGGAAGGCATACCTGGTGTCGGAGGCAGCCAACGTCGAGGACTACCGAACACAGATTATGTCTGTTTTCGGGAAGGTGCTGAAGATGGATTCCACTAAAAAGGTATCTAAAATTGTACTCCACAATATCTGCACATCGTACACGTTTTTAGACAGACAGTATGTGTATTGCCTACTGACCTGTTTTAGCCGCTTATACATATTGTGTGGTCCTGTGTTTTACAGATCTGTAAGAAGCTGTCCGGGGAAGGGAAAGGCACAGCGGAATGGTGCACAAACGTGGCCAACGAAAGGGGGCAGATTCTCATGAGCGTCCTAACCTGCGAGGAGTCCATCGAGAAGCTTGGCCCCATGTCCACTGGCCTAATGACAAGGTACAAGAAGGCAGGAGAGGCGCCCCCGGACTTGATGTACGTCGACCGTGGCTGCTGCCCGGCGCATGGCGACTCGACAGTGGAGAAGCTGTTTGGGGAATGGGTGGAAGGAGGGATGCTGACTCGCCTGGACGCATTCCACTGGATGCACCGCTTCGACCAGGCTGTCCGCACTGACCACCATGCCAAGTATGGGCTTTTCAAGTCTGCCCTGAGTGCTGCTGTCTTCGCGTATAATAAGGAAGATATGGACAGACTGATCAATGCCATCAGGGCAGGTTCCCCAAACAAGCTCGCCGGGCTTACAAACGAGCAAGTCATGGAGACGTACGTCACCAAAGAACAGCTGAAGCACTACGTGCGGAGGGTGACGGTGGGTGCTCACGAAACCTTTTCCAGGGTCGATTTCATTATCAACACTCTGAAGGGCGCGGCTGGTCTGGACGACAACCAGATCCCGCTCTTCAGAGACGATGATGAAATCGACAAAGTGTGGGCTTCGCAGCAGAAGCACCTGGAGTGCATCCAGGATCCCCCGGACAGGGCCATGTATACCATCACGAAGTATGCCACCAAGAATGGCCACCAGCTCCCTTACTACACAACGGTAAGGGGGAGCAACAGCCTGGAGGGGTTCCACAAATTCCTCCCGGCCATGATTCCGGGGCCCCATTGTGCAGCCATCCCGTTTCAAGTCTACCTGCTGAGTGGCATCGCCAGGTGGAACACCAACAGGGAGGCCAACTCTGTGCTGGGGAAGAAGGGTCGGAAGAACACGATCTACACCAACCCTGTCCTCCACCGGTTAAACCAGAGATGTAAAAAGTTCTTTGGTGAAGAGGAAGAGGTCAACTTCCGCCCCCCTGTCCCAGTCGGAGTGGAGAAGATTGGTCTGGAGTACTTGTTCTCCCAGTCTTCCCCCGACTTCTCCACAGAACAGCATTATGCTGAGTCGCGGGAAGTGCTCCAGACCAAGGAAGATGAGGAGGAAGTCAGAGAGGAAGAAGGCATGTCGCTAGGTGAGGATGAGGATGATGGCTACAAAAGTGACGGAGAAGCGGAGGTGGCAGACCTGGCTGCCTTACGTGGTGCTGGCCGCATCATCCTCACCACCAACAGCACGGCGCCAGAGTTAGACCCCGTAATCGAGGATGTGTGCGGGTCGAAGCACGTCGATGGCTATGATGCCGTGGAGGACCTGGCCAGGGTTCTGGTGGACATAGCTGAGGAGGAGGGGAAGCTGTCCCTCACGGACGAAGTACGACAACGTGTAGTGAAGGCTTGGAACAAGCTGGAGCTACACGACAGGAACGTCCATCAGTTTCACTCGATGTACCGTGCCAGATGGGGGAGCCCTTTGTTCGGACGGACAAAGGGCGATCCCGCGACAGCTTCCTTGGTGCAGCGGTTGAAGTTCGCAAAACACCACGCTCCCGCTCACCTCATCGAATACAAGAACAGCCGGCTCATGTACTGTGTCGTGAAGCAGCTGTGGCTCTCTCCATCAACGCCCTCCACAACACCTGCCACTCCACAGAAGACACGTGTTGTGCAGCTCTACCAGCGCCTTCAGCACAGGGTCGTTGTGGACGACCCTGTGCTGAGCAAGCTTGGGATCCCCCTACTCAAGATCAATGCCAAGAGTGTAAGGGAGTTCATCCGCAGACAGGAGGCCCTGGCACGCCAGAATGTGACGGACCAGGGACTGGCCATGATGCGTCGCCAGCAGAGTGTGTCATCTGCAGACCCACCACCAGCCCCTGAGCTACCAACAGTGCTGCCCGTCACAAACAGGCCGGAGACAAAGTACATAGCCATCCCCAGTCTGGCTGGCACCAGGGTGTTGAAGTCGAGGCTTGAGCACTTTGTTCCCATACCATCAACATCAAGCTCGTCAGCAACCCAAGTACTAGTACAACAACCTTCCACAAGTTGCTTTCTCACTCCCCAACCCACCACGTCAGGCTCTGCTCTGTCTTTATCAGAGACAGAGCAGATGGCACGGTCAACTTTCTATAAGAGAAAGAACGAGTGTAAAACGGCCATCATGAAGCGCCCCAAAGTGCAGCAGAACAATTGCTCTCTCTGTGGTTTGTCAACGCAAGGCCATCGAAAATACAGGGCAAAGAACTACTGTGAAGCAACAAGGAGATCCACATCTAAGGCCCTTGCCCACCTTGTCTTCAGAGACTTTGAACACTTCAAAGCAGAAGTGGACAAACTGCAGACGTAGATGTTGACATTCCTCTGGACTGTACATATGTAAATATTGTATGATGGCTGTTCAGTCAACCCCACTGTACTTATTGTATATACCCTGTTAATATTGTATATATACTGTAAATATTGTATATACACTGTTAATACTGTATATACACTGTAAATATTTTGGAGGGCAAAGTCCGCCTGCCACCTCCTCGTGGTGCCCTCTGGGTAATGCTAACGGCAGCGGCAAAGTTTCTTGAATAAAATTCTTAATATTATATTATATTGTATGTTTCTTTTATATTATATCATATTATCATCGTCTAAAAACGTGAAATAAAAGCGAAATAGATGTTCAAACAGTAATGCCCAGTTAAAAGTTACAGACAGCACCTCATTGCTTAGATTTCGAATCATATTTAAATCGCTAGAATACATAGTAAAGAATGGGCAAAAAGCTGGAATCGCTAGGGTGCATTGCACTACCGTACGTTCCACCCCCAATCGCAAAGGTCAAGCTGGCCGGGTGTGCAATGGCCAACCCTCGCTCTGGACGGACGTCCTTCATGATCAACGTGCCATCTCTGCCAGGTAAGTATGCTGTCTAGCGGCTTGTCTGTGTTGCACGTGACGTAGAAGCCGCGATTCTGGCTGTGGTGCATTGAACAAGGACACAACTTTCCAATTTCCTTACGATATTTCTTTCCATAAACGCCAGTAGGCTTGCCCTCTGACGCCACAATCGACAAGACTTTATATTTGCCGTTAAAAACGTTACCGTAGACAGGTGACGATTGACCCGCCTCTTAGTAAAATGGTTCATGCTTGTGCATTACAGGTTCACGGGTATAGGCGGTGAAGCGTCATGGTAAATATCCCCCCCCCCCCCCCTTCCCTTAAGCTCACACTCAAAAAAAAATGGGGTTCGAAATAAAAACCCCACCCCTTCATGTTCCCGACTCGACTGAAGTTAAATGTCATGGTTTAATTTACCTTCCCCGCGACGGTAGAGTTGATTTGATTTAAACAGGTTGGGGTAGGGAAAGGAAAAAACCAAAAACTTGACTTGCTGAATTGCATTGCCCTACCTTACATCCCACCCCTACATTTACGCTCAAAAAGGAAAAGAATACCAATTTTTCCCTTCCCCATTAGATTCGGTTCCCCAAAGCGAGTGCGTTATCCCCTCCCCACTGCAAAGGATAGGTTTTGCTACCCTACCCTTTCCTATCCAAAACAAGAGCGCCCGAACCCAAAATCGGAACTTTACCTTTACAAATACAAGTCCGGGCGTGCGTACTGATCCCCGTGAAGCCAACGC
>NC_049987.1:3073975-3076976 GCF_000003815.2 Branchiostoma floridae | reverse complement strand
GTTCTTCATAATCTTCCCGTATCGTCACGCCGGAGATGTCATCCAGTTTGGCGAGAACTTTGTCATAGCCGTCCTCGGCCGTCAGGTCCTCCATGGCAAGCCGGGAGGAGAGGAATTCCCTTGTCCCAAACTCATCCTTCGGCCCTTCGGGAAGACTGAGAAGGATCTCGATGCCACGTTGTTTCTTGGGAATCTTTGTCACCTGGTTCCAACACTGGATTTCAAATCTGTATTGCTCGTAAGTTTTAAGAGTAAGATCGAAGAGTGGGAGACGAGTCCGTTCACACGTCGCCATCTTGGAAAGGTCGTCTTCGAAGCCGGTGCACAGAAAACGTCCGAGAAATCGGGCACTGTCGACCCGGACCGTTGACTCTAACTGTCTAGAGTTGCACCCTCTGCTACCATTTGTTAATCTGACTTCCTGCTCCCTCTTAACTTAGGGATATACATGGATGTCCAATAAACACGCTGACACACGTACTCACGAGTCAGTCCTGCATGTGTATTCACTCAAGGTCACTCCACAAAGAACATTCCAGAACCGGACTGTACCATTCGTGAGGGGGGTGGATTATTCTAAACTAAGTAAACTAACATGTCCAACTTTGAATCTCTAGAACGGGTACAGCTGTAGTAGAATGCGTTTGTTCTCTGTGATGTAAATCCCTGGCAACGCGTTCCAAGAACAGGTACACCTGGAGGAAAGGAATGTCAACAAACCGCTTGCCGCCGTTGTATCTAATCCATTTATCCGCCCTCTTCCAAGGCGTAACACGGTAGCCACCGGGAGAGCACGCCTTCCACTTCCGAAGGGAAAGGCACCCCGCCTTTAGCGGCTACTGTACTACGCCTTGGGAGAGGGCGTGGTAATGGATTTGAGACAGCGGCGGCCAAAGCGTTTGCGTGAGTGCGTAGTGTAGGTGCAACCTGCTTTTGGATTGTAAGGGCGGGGGTTAGCGCGAACGCAGACCCCCACTATCATAAATTACGCAGCCGAGTTACCCGCATTTGGGGTAATCGCAAAGGTCAAGCTGGCCGGGTGTGCAATGGCCAACCCTCGCTCTGGACGGACGTCCCGTTTTTAATGGGGGTATAACAAAATCAAAAAAGAAAGAAAACTAGACAAGAGAGACAAGACGTTTTTTCACTGTTTTCATTTTTTTTTTTACATCATTTCAAAGAACATACAAGAGAAGAAGGAAAGAAAAAGGGATGTGTCATTCATGATCAACGTGCCATCTCTGCCAGGTAAGTATGCTGTCTAGCGGCTTGTCTGTGTTGCACGTGACGTAGAAGCCGCGATTCTGGCTGTGGTGCATTGAACAAGGACACAACTTTCCAATTTCCTTACGATATTTCTTTCCATAAACGCCAGTAGGCTTGCCCTCTGACGCCACAATCGACAAGACTTTATATTTGCCGTTAAAAACGTTACCGTAGACAGGTGACGATTGACCCGCCTCTTAGTAAAATGGTTCATGCTTGTGCATTACAGGTTCACGGGTATAGGCGGTGAAGCGTCATGGTAAATATCCCCCCCCCCCCTTAGCCACACGCTCACACACGAATATAGTGCGTATTAAAAATCGAAGCCCTCGATGTTCATGTATCGACTGTAGTGAAGTTTCATGGTGTAAGTTAGTTTTCCATCGACGGTAGCGTAGAAATGATTTAAACAAACAAGGTTGGAGGAATGAATGGGCAAAAAGCTAGACTTGCTAGACTGCATTGCACTACCGTACGTTCCACCCCACCATCTACGCTCACACACGAAATGCCTACGAATCCTTGTTTACCCCTTAAGATTTGGTTCCGTAGAGCGAGTGCGTTATGTACTCACCTCTGCGATGGATATATTTTGTTTCTCTAGCTTTTCCTTTCTTAATCAATACTGTGGGCGCCTAAACGCGGATTGGGACCTTTCCGTAAAGAAGTCCGGGCGTGCGGAGTGATCCGTGTGACGCGGAGGCAACGTAACTAATGTATGTATGTTTCAAACAAAAGATACACAAAGCTTGTCCAACTTTGAATCTCTAGAACGGGTACAGCTGTAGTAGAATGCGTTTGTTCTCTGTGATGTAAATCCCTGGCAACGCGTTCCAAGAACAGGTACACCTGGAGGAAAGGAATGTCAACAAACCGCTTGCCGCCGTTGTATCTAATCCATTTATCCGCCCTCTTCCAAGGCGTAACACGGTAGCCACCGGGAGAGCACGCCTTCCACTTCCGAAGGGAAAGGCACCCCGCCTTTAGCGGCTACTGTACTACGCCTTGGGAGAGGGCGTGGTAATGGATTTGAGACAGCGGCGGCCAAAGCGTTTGCGTGAGTGCGTAGTGTAGGTGCAACCTGCTTTTGGATTGTAAGGGCGGGGGTTAGCGCGAACGCAGACCCCCACTATCATAAATTACGCAGCCGAGTTACCCGCATTTGGGGTGATCGATCGCAGATCCAAAACTCAGCCGGGTGCACGGAGTCTAGCTTTCCAGGTTTCTCATTGGTCAGGAGTCTAGCTTTTAGTCTAGCTTTTTGACCTTCCTATTGGTCAGCAGTCCAGCTTTCGTCACAGGCCGACCAATCAGTGCCCTTGACGCAAAGATTGAATTCTTAGCCGGTCTGCGAGCTGAGTGTCCGCCATTGTTGGGGTCTCGCTAAAGCGAGCATCTTTTGGGAGTTTTTGCCTACCCAAGAAGAAGACGCGACCGGCCATCGGTCAAGTTTTAGTCGGAAGGAGGTGAGGAATGTATGGTGTAAGTTTGGGTAAGCTGGTAAGAGGATGAAATGTAGAAAATCGACGAGAAACCCCACCGTTTCGCATGGTGTTACACTAGCTTATTCATTAATATACAGGACTGGGGAGGGGGCCCCTATGACTTCTCGACAGAATTTGCGACATATCTCGGCTTTGCCTTCACCAATCTAAAATTAGTTTCCACCAAATGGAAGCTCATTAAATGGCCATGCCTCGATTGAAATGACGTTTTATGGAATGCTTTGATTTTT
>NC_049987.1:3050649-3073649 GCF_000003815.2 Branchiostoma floridae | reverse complement strand
AGGAATCAGTTGAAAGGAGGTAAGTAAGATGTATCGTAGATTTGGATGGGCTGTTTGGTAGAATTTAAGTAGATAATAGACAGGGAAGTCTACCGATACGTGAACTACATATGATGTTAAAAAAGGGGAGGGGCCCCTACCTACCTTCCCCCCGGAATTTGGTCATATCTCGGCGTAACCTTGACCAATTTGAATTTTGTTACCACCAAAAGAAAGCCCATAAACAGAGATGTAACGACAGTAGTCACATTTTACTGCATGCCTTAGTTTTCTATCTATGGGCGCGTAAAGTCGATGTAAACAATGGTCCATAAATACGCATGGCCCCACATGAGGGGAGGGGCCCCTACCTAGGTTACCGCAGAAATTTTAAGATATCACAGCTTAAACTTGACCAAATTGAATTTTGATTCCGCAGAACAAAAGTCCTTTAGGTTCAAATGTAACGACATTAGTGACAATGTACCCTATGCTCTAGTTTTCGATCGGTGGGGGAATAAAGTTGATGTAAACAACGAAGTACACGTAACATCTTACTAGCAGGGTAGCCGCAGAGACGACTGTTGGCCTATTATCGCTTATACTACTAACGCTCCCGGCCAACAGTCGCAGACTTCAACATTGAACGGAATCAAAAAATCGCCGAATAAACCAGCCGCTGCACTAATCCTCGGATCTCTGGGTGTCCCTCACTTCCTAACAGCCTTACCTAGCCAGCCGGAGCGTTTTCCGGCTCAAAAACCCCCTTCGCTAGCCGCGCCGGGACTAAATCCACTCCGAATGCACTGTATACACACTCCGGGCGGCCATCTTGAACAAAACTAATAGAAACTGACGTCACGATCATGAGGGCGGGGCTTAGCCGGCGCGCCGAATCAGCCGCGCGAATAAGAAACTACTTTTCTGATAAGCCATTCCTATGGGGAACAGGTGTCTCAAAGTTGGAAAGTTCCTGGAATTTCAAATAAACCGCATTTAAGCAGAATAACAAGTTGGAAAGGGTCTTAGATATTTTTGTCAATGAGTTAAACATGTTTCTTTTTCAAAACAAGTCACAAACAAAGTATGAAACACTTTTGTCTCAAAATCACAATGGAATATTACACAGGAATGAATGGTATGGCAAATATGACACCACTTTCACTTTTACTCACATTGATGCTGTCACCATGGAGAGTTGCCACAATTGTGGCAATCTCTTCATAAAAAGTACCAAAGGGTACAGTAGGAAGAGGATTTCCACCATAACCTCGCCACTGACGTACAAGCAGGTATTTGCTGCATCTCCATCTGTAAGCTGCTTCCTCTGCTACTCCTGTATCCAACAACTGAACAGCAAAACAGTGCAGTGGAAGGGGAAGAGAAAATGGTCAGCAAGACACAGCCCATCAAAAAGTCCTCCCCAGAGCCCCGTCAGAAAGAGTTTGAGAATACAATCAAGCTCAGGTCTGATGGGGTCCTCTGGGCAGGTGGGAGATGCAGTGAGGATGCTGGCAAGAAAGCAGTACCTGAAAGCTTTCCGGCTGCTGCTACAGCACCCTGCCACCAAGCAGCAAATGATCACAGCATGTAAGGAGGCCATCCTTACTGAGGTAAGCACAGATAGAAAAACACAAAGAGGATTGAATAATATGTTTCCCTATTGCACCTGGCATCTTTGACAAAAGTTGATAAAATGAAGAACTTTCTTTTTGTATGATAAAACAACTTTCAAATAAATGCTGTGTCCACTAAGGCCTGGTGTGCATTTGATTTAATGGATGACATCCTTCATCTGGAGATCTTAAAACTGATGTGAGCATGGAAATAAAAAAATTTAGCCGAACAAAGTTGCCTTCATTATGCATATGAAATATACATAGCAAGGAAGGATGAACAAAACTTTACACATATACTTAATATACCAAATAATATAATTTTCATTTTTGTTCTCTAACATCTTCTTCATAGAATCAAATGAACTTGATACATTTGTACTATTCTCTCATAAAGAAATGATATCATTTCATATGTTTTTTTAAGTACAGTCATCCTTTTACTGGCAAAGGGTTCACTGAATTTTCTTGTTAAATACAACTTTCACTTGATAAGAAACTGCTGCGTCTTTTTCTGTTAAATTAATGAATATCTTTATCAATTAAATCTGCAGCGGAAGAACCTCAATGGGGACAAGAGCAGCCCATTGAGAAAGCCTGTGACACTGGACAATGTCACAGCTTTCTCTTGGCAGGAAACCCTGACATGGGCAGAAGGGCATGCCCCACTTCTGATGGCAGTGTTGAAGGCCATGTTTCCAAAGTAGGTACCAAGTTTTAAGTTTCATGTTACCTTGGCTGCACAAAAAGTTGCCTTTGATGAATGTCAGAGCTTTTAGAGTAATCAAAGAAAGCTTTTCTGAGACATTTGTAACAATGACATCTTTAGGTATAATGTATTCACATAAACACTATGTAAGTCATTTTTAATTGTTCTTCCTGCAGTATCAAACAAAACCTCTACTTTGAAATGATTACGACAATTAATTTGCATCAAAGTAAATTCTGCAATACATAACACATAATGCATTCTGCTTATTTGCAATCAGGGCTTGAAATACCGCCTGCATATGCAGGTTAGTGCAGGTAAAATTTGAGCTGTGCATGTAGACATCACCTGCACATGTCCATGTACTGGGTTACATATACTGTACATGTTTAATGATATGGGCTTTTACTGGCTGCATTGTACTGTTACCTCAGTGACCTATGAAGTATGAAAAGAAATAATGGCAATGGTTTCTAAACAGATTTTAGCATGACCTATACTTCCTAAATTCCTAGAGTGGTTAAAGTAAAATTTGTCTGATGCAGGTAATTTCCAATGTTACCTGCACCTGTGCAGGTATACAGAAAAAATTGTTTGAGCAATGCATATTCACTTGTATCAACTATCATTTCTAACAGGTAACATTCATATCTTTTCTAACATAAAGGTCTGAAGACAAAGAGACAGTGGAAAGGAGGACTGGGCTCATCCTCTCTGTGGCCCTGTACTCAAACAAGCGAGTCAGGTTCCCGCAGGCCTGCATGGGTGTTCAGCTGTGGAAACAAGGCTGCCCACAGAAGGTGTTTGCCACACTGAACTCCCTGGGAGTATCACAGTCCGTGCAAGCCGCAAGGAGTCAAGTTGACCGCCTCCGCCTTGGACATGACAGCGAGGTCAAGGTCTGGAAACAAGAAGCAGAGGTGAATAACTGCAACCTTGATCAATAATAATATCCTGATTCAGAATTTCTATCCTCATCATTTCAACCTTACTTACATACCATGTTTATTCATGTATAATTTGTGACCTAGCTTTATAAGTGGTACCAGTACCATGTTTCATGTTTCACACATTCATGGTCTAAATGAAGAATAAGAAAATGTTACTGCTACACCTTCTTACGCATATCAACTTGTCATTCACCAGAAAACTGCGGTTGGTGCCAGAAGACGGCTGTCATTTGAAGAAGCACCACCAAGAGCAAAGGGCTACTCCTTAACTTGGGACAATGTGCAGGTGTGCAGAAATTAAGTAGTAATTTAGAAATAGAACAAACAACTCAACTTCAGAGACCTACATGTAAGCTGTAAGCTATTTGAGTCAATACATAATATTCATTTACATCTGATACTGTACCAGTAATTCATTTTTCAAACTTCTTATATTTCCTAGATTGATGCTCATGCAAAGCACCACAGCACAGAACATCAGAACACATTCCTGATGTGGGCATTGTGCTTTGCCCACCAGAACAAAGTTCCCTTCCCACTGGCTGACACACCAGGGACTTTGAGGGCTGTTGAGGTGGATCCTCACTCCATCTTACCTGCACCAGAGGTATGTCCACCTTTTCTAACAACTAAAATAACTGTATTGTAACAATTGTAACCCAGATGGAAATGAACATTAGTGTTGATGACACTGTGGAAATGTAGTAACCTGTCACTACCTCTCAGCACTCCATTATCTATTTCTACAGTAGATTTACTATCAGGCTGACAATGGGATCTTTTACTTACCATTTGTACAGGTATTTACATCAGTAAGATCCAGAATGGTGACAGTAGTCAGCAGGATTCTGGTGGACAACATACCCCCGTTTGAGTGCTTGAAGGGAAAGGTGAACCGGCACATCCCACATCAACATTCAAGGGAGATGAAAGAAAAGAGCAATGTTGTAAGTACAATGTGTTGGCAAAGATGAACATTCTAGAAGATAACACAATATGATCTGATTGCTTCAAAAAAGTTACTTTTACTCAAATCTACAGTTGCTATGAAACAGATAAGCTGAAACGTTGATGATGAAACAATAAAAATTTACACAAACTAAAGGTCAAATGACAAAAACATCCATGATGAATCCCTTTGTATGTCAATAAAATGCCATATTGTGGTAATATAATCAATATCACATGTGTGGCTATCTGCTTTAATTACAGTGTGTTGTTTGTTTACACCCATACTCTAATAGGCCTGCAGAGTCATCTCTTGGCATTAGACCCAGGTGCATCTGGGTTTTCAGCTAATTTAGCGGTGGCATTGACTATAGGATTGCTCCATTTTTCAGGTCAACCTGGGTGTTGTGGAGGCAAACCCTTCATCAACAGAGGGGGTCATCCAGGTTATGGAGACGCTCCATAACCACGTGCCGGCACCACAGGGCAAGCTCCTCCCCATACTGTGCTGTGGTGATGGCCTCTCCATCGAGAGGATGGTACACAGCAAAAGAGCCCGCAGCAACGGTGAAACTCCCAGAACACGGCTGGAAGGCCTCGTGGAGGGCCCGCAGGAATTTCACAGGGAGATTCTTCTCCTCCAGGTGAGCAAAAATCTCATCTCCAAATGTTAAATGGTAACTCAAAAATGGACTTTTCCCGTCATGTCTAAATCCATGCAACAATGGATAAGTACAATCCATACATATTTCATTTGTATTGCAATAACTTACCTGTTTTGCCATATTTGGTCATGCTGTTTGGGGTTTAGAATCAGTCTTAAATGTAACCAAACTCAGCTAGTTAAGTAGAAAAGCGTTATAATTGTGATTCATTTATCCCAGACATGTATTAGTTCAGAAGTTAGATTTCAAAAGTTAGATGAATGTTAATTATATTTACACTAACTTGTAATACAAATACAACTAAAAGGGAAACATTTATCTCTTTTCCCTAAGTCGTGCATCCAACACTGGCCTTTTTATGTACTTTGGCAATTTTGTAAATATCTTAATTGTGCAGGATACCATGGACGAGCTATTCGATCACAAGAGTGAGGCATGCAGAGGGACTCTTTCTCAACTCAAGGCCTACTTCAGCCACAGATCGTTGAAGAAGAATGTACAAGATAATGTGCAGCACGTTTGGGACATGATTGAGGTACAGAATTATAAAAATCAGATAAATTAAGTCATTTTTCTCGATTATTATAATCTAATATAATATCAATGCATCTGTGAGATAATCCTTCACCAAGCCTGGGTAAAAAAAATGGTACCAATATTTAAGCTTACTGCTTGTGAAATACCATATTTTTAATCTGTATCTTTCATAACAATTTGGAATAGTTGTTTTTTTTAAAGGTGTTCAAATATAATTTATTTTTGCACTACAAAGCACAATGCTCAGTTGTCTTTTTAGGCAGCAGGGGAATGTACCTACTGACCCAGGGAAACTATTTTCTTCCCAGTTTGCCACATGTGCATACATATGTCTGCTGGCTGTAGACATCTGCAACATGGGCAACTTGCAGGACACCCCTGCAGACTTCCCAACAAGTTCGACCAACGCCACCAAGCTCAAGTGGGTCACCAACCTCTCCCAGAAGATTGTGGACTTCTGTTGGCAGCCACCTGAGGCAGAGGACATCATGCTAGCTGCCACAGCATCGCAGGCAGACAGGGATGACACGGAAGAGATCTTCCCATACTGCAGCTGTATGGAGGGTATGAGAAGTTCATCAAGTAATTTTTTTGCCCAATGTGCACAATATACTGTAAATGCATTTAAGTTCGCGGGGATTTAATTTCGCGTTAGCGGGAAAAATGACTTTTTGCGGTGGTTTTAATTTTGCGGTAACACCATGCAGTCTAATACTATAGTAGAAAAATGTTCGCGGTGGTTTTAAATTCGCGGTGAAGTGGTCACCGCGAAAATTAATCCACCGCGAACATTTCTGCATTTACAGTATATCTTCCATACGATATTATTGACATTTCTTCCTTTTTGATACACTGTACAGTAACAAGTTTTACTGTTCTATAAACTTGTTCTGTTCAATTTCTGAGGTTTAAATTCAGATCTTTATTTCACTTAGAACACCTTTTAAGGTTGCCATTTATGGAAAGTCATTGCTAATAGGAGTCTGATGAGTAATCATCTGAATTGAATTTGGCTTCCTATTAATTCTGCAGACAAGGATGAAACAATGGTCAAGTGTTGCAGCGCAGTCTGCAAGCAAAGCTGGTACCACCTCAGCTGTGCAGAGCTGCAAGCTGCCCCCCACGACGACTGGTACTGCAGCCAGTCCTGTGCAGATGATGGTACATACATTTACTGTATGTGCCACCAGAGGAAAGGTGGGGAGATGGTGCAGTGCCACCTTGGAGACAAATGTCTCCACGATGAGTGGTATCACAGCGACTGCCTGTGTGGCACAGATTTTGAAGGTAATTTAATTAACAAGAATAGCAACAATGCAAATGTGGATATTTGTACTTAACTTTTACCATAACATTTTTCTAAGTAATTGTATCTAATGTAGTGAATAGTCAAAGTACACCATGTGTCAAATGTACACTCAGAGGCCATTTCTCTTTTATTTCCTTGGTATTAGCATGCATTGTGGTTACAATGGATACCTGGTGTTAAATGGTAAAACTACAAACTACTACTACACTACTACTACAGTGGCTAATACTACTTGCTACTTACTACTTTTAAACTCAACTCTCCTTCTCCTGATAACAAGTAGATGTTCTTACCGATACCTTTCCCACTATTTTTAATGCAGATCAATGGTACTGTTCGGATGACTGCCTCCAAGGGGCTATGTCTGAAGACAAAGTACAATGCTACAGTAAGGCTCTCATGTGGGAAGGCTTGTGCCATCTTGTTCGCAGAGACTGCGTGAGAGAAGGAGATGGGCCTGCCATGATCCAGACATGGCAGATGGACATGGTGTCATTCTGGAACAAACGCCACTACAAATACTTCATCATAGGCCATCAGATGCTCACAGGTTTGACTACATCACAATACATTTATGAAAGATTAACACAACCTAACACAACACAGTAACACAAATTATCACAGTTAACTTAAATTCAAAAGTACTGCGATGAATAATATAGAGTTTTTCAGTCATGTTTTTTCCTGACATGCATCAGAGTATCTGTATCAATTGATTATTGCAACAGAATACAACATGCATACATGCAGTTAGTCATGATGCCAAGCTTTGTTTACACATATGCAATATAGATAATGATTACATCACCTCATCCTTCAGGCATTTACTGCTTTGGCATTGCCATCAACTGCTTCCAAGAGTGCTGAGAAAGACAACACATGTCACTGACTGAGGCAGAAATGTTTCAATTAAAACTTCACCCTCAATAAAGTCTTGTCCAAGTACTACAAGGTACATGTACTCACATGGTACAGCCCAATGTGGTAGTCTGTGACAGCATATAAAGTACATATAGTATGCTGTTTGCTAATCATTTGAATGGTCATCTTTATCCACTGTTAAAGGAATAGGAGGGTTCCTGCCCGAGAGGTTGAGGCACGACCTTACATGGAACCGGGTGGCAAACTTGAAGGGGGGTCCAGGCAGCAACATCGGCCTTGACCTTGTCAACGAGTTCCTAAACAACGACTTTAAAGGTTTTTAAATGTTTTGTTTTTGTCTTCCCATATATTCCATTAAGTCAGTGGTATGACCAAGAAAAGATCTAAGTACAATTATGATTAAGTTGGGAAATTGCTGAAATTTTCTGATTGTACATCATATTTTTTGCCCACTGTCTTAACTTTTCTTCCAACAAAATATCTGCACAGGTATGAAGAATAAAATATGTGACACATTTGTACAATTGATGTGTTATGGTCATCTTTTCAGACATGTTGAAGCACTCTAGGGGTCAATACACCGACACCCAGGTCCAAAGGTGTGCCGAAATGAGCGGCCCCTTTGGACGTGAGTTGGACAGAGTCTTCACGGCGGCTGGACTGGGGTCGTACATCACCCATGCATCAACGTTCAGCCACGATGGCAGATACCAGGCAGACATCGACAGGTTCGTGTCTGACTTCAAGGGTGATGGACTGTTTGCGTACCTGCCAGGCCGCCAACACACTGGCTTTGAGGATTACACATACAACTCAAGAATCAGGCAGCCTGAAAAGATGGGTGGAAAGTTGAGGCAGTTGGCAAAGGAGATGGACTTGTGGGCAGACATTGCCAAGAGCAGTGGCCAATAGACTAGAAGGGACTCTATTGTTTAAACCTATGATTTACATGTATCATCACAATTGCTACAACATCCATGCTCAAGATTACATGCTGTAGCAAGACCACTTCTGTCCATGCCTTTCACGAACAAATGCTCCAGTACCTGTTTCCTAATGCACTTGTTTCCTGTACAGTTGCGAACTAGTGTGATCATGTCTGCATTAATGAACTTAGCGTTTAGCGAATGAGGGAACACGTACATGATAGCATGCCCATCCTGCCCATCACGCGCACATCTTCCAACTTCTTGCCAA
This sequence comes from Branchiostoma floridae, assembly GCF_000003815.2. Taxonomy (NCBI): domain Eukaryota; kingdom Metazoa; phylum Chordata; class Leptocardii; order Amphioxiformes; family Branchiostomatidae; genus Branchiostoma; species Branchiostoma floridae. The sequence continues at coordinate 3,064,857 of NC_049987.1, read as the reverse complement.
TAGGACAATACGTCTTTTGATGGTCCCCAGTGAATTACATAGCGGACATCATCTACCTGAACACCCATCCCAAAAGCATTTGTCGCTACTACACATCTGAGGCAGCTATCACTTTGGGTGAAGCCCTCCAGTTCTCTTTTTTGCGACTGATCATCAGTCTGACCATGGTACATATCAACTATCCTATTCCTAACGGTGTGGGGCTCCTCAGTCCAGGCAGAGGTCCCCAGCTGTTTCATGAGCCATCCCCATACTTGATACACCGTGTTGATGGTCCTGTAGATCATAAGTTAAAACAAGGAATATTTGTCTCAGGTTTGATTTCTGAACAGTTTGTGGAATATTTACACAGCACCATGATTTGTTCAACAAAACTTTGAATGTATATTATGTGTGATAAATGTACAGAACTTGATGGATAGGAGGTACAGCATAATGTTTGACAATTTACCTGCAGTAGATCAGTGTCCTCCCTGCATCCTTGCCCCCCTTCTTCAGGTGGCTTACCAGCCAGCCCAGCTCCTCACTTAGGTCACTGGTGGCTCTTCTCACTTGAAGGTGAATGTTGGGTCTGTTAAAGATAATGATGTATATTGTGCATGTTGTCAAAAGACTCACTGCATGTCTCGTGGAAGCATGTTAATAAGGTAACCCATACTACAGGTGTGAGTGAAACACACAACTCCAGAACTAAGCAACAGTACTAGTAGAAAAGCGCTCACAGGTCACTTTGTGCAGGCTTAAGTTATAAGTCACTAACATGTCAAAAAATTGCTACATTCAATAACATTGTGTACCTGTTTGGCAGAACAGACACCACTTCCACATTTGATAGATGTAGATCGGCTATTATCTCATCCACCATAGCCTCTGTAGCCGTGGCTGTCAGCATCAGCACAGGGCAGTTGAGCACACCCCTGACGCTTGGTACCTTACGATACTCCTCCCGGAATGATGTTCCCCTGTATTACACATAGCAAGATTTAGCACCATTACAATATGGAATAATGTCATAATGAATTAGTTAACTCTAGAGAGATTAACTCCCCCCACCCTGTATTTGCCTCTGATATCAGGATATTAGACCATTCTGTCATCACTTGTAACATGTTAGACCCTAGTTAGACCCTCTAAATAATACTAGTGTAATGTTAGAGTAACTTGGATGTATTTATTATGTCCTACCTTGTTGCTCATCCCAAGGTTGACCAAGGAAGAGAGACTCAGACATAGTCATGCTCTAAATATGTAAACTACTTGTCAGGTGTGGATTAGTTCTACCTGACCTCTGGGGTCATTGGGATATTCTACTACATTGGTGGGGGTGCACCATTTTTGGATCCTTACATCATTTAGATATGACTAAAAATTGCTGGAAAAAAGAAAAACATTAAACTTCATCCCACCAGGTGGTCAGGCAGTGGACTTCATCTAGAGCCAAGAGGCAGATGTCCTTGCTTCTGTCCCTCAGCCAGGTCCACCACAGTTTTTGTGACATAGTCTCTGGGGACATGAACACCAGCTCAATGTTCCCATCTAGAACATCTGAGTGCAAGTGAGATAGTAAAGCATTAAGACTCTTTTTGATACAATACTGTACTAATTAAAACTGTGTGTTACATTATGACTATTAAATAAATGGCAATTTCAATACCATTTAGTTCACCATAATGTTGGATGAGACATTAGAAGTTAAATATCTTTGGTTGAAGGTATGAAAGTAATGTCACCATTATGATAGTGATGCACAAGTTCATATATATTATGTATGTTTTATGGTGCAGCACCTTATGTATAAATAAATATCATAATATCAATGGTGACCAATGCTGAGTATTATGTTTTCTTATGTGGTTCAAGTTTACTTTACCAGCTTAGGCTGTAACAATATTGGATAATATGTAATTTGACAACAGTTGTCAAATGATTCCAATGACCAACTATTTACAGTTCAACATTGTAAACTCACTCTGTGTAGTTTCTGCTGTCATGCCACTTATCACTGCTGCTGCAGTGATCCCCATGCTGGTCCACCGCTGGACCTGGTCCAGCATGAGGGCCTTGAGTGGACTCACGACCACCGTCAAGTGACGCTTTCCAGGATGTAGCTTTAAGACAAAGAACCATTGTTTTCGAGGGTTTCTACCACAATAGTGAAGTGCAGTAATGTCATTCAAGTCACAGGCAGTGTCAGCATTGGGGTTTCTTATTGCTCTTCTTTTGAGAATTATCATTTCCATAAGATTTATTAGGCATGATTTTGTTACTCATCATCATAGAGTAATAATTGAATGCAAAGTATTAAAAAATCTCATCTCATTGGATGATGATACTGGCAAAGCTATTAAATAGTTGTACAATTGTTACTTGTTTGTATGTTCTTCATATTTACTATATACAGTAATTAACACATGATGTGCACCAATGGGTCTAACTTTGGTTGACGATGATGGTGATGATTATCTAAACCCCAGTATTTCTGAGATATGAAACCACCTACTTTGTTCATCAGCTTTCCAAACAGACCGAAGCAGTCGCTTTTGCCAAAGCCAGTGGGCAAAAGTGCAAAGACATGCTGCTGATGTGCCAGTGCGCACATAACTCTCTTCTGCTCATTTTTCAACTCATAAGGGAGTTGGAAAGAGCTGAAAATTTCTTCCATGTTTATTATAACAATGAATGAAACAAAAAGAAATGAGAGCAGAAACTGAGAAAGTAAAATCAATGGCAACTCTCCATGGTGACAGCATCAAAGTGAGTAAAAGTGAAAGTGGTGTCATATTTGCCATACCATTCATTCCTGTGTAATATTCCATTGTGATTTTGAGACAAAAGTGTTTCATATTTTATTGTTTGTGACTTGTTTAAAAGAAACATGTTGAATTCATTGAAGAAATATCTAAGACCCTTTCCAATTTGTTATTCTGCTTAAATATGGTTTATTTGAAATTCCAGGAACTTTACAACTTGATGATGAACTTTCCCACCATAGGAATGGCTTATCAGAAAAGTAGTTTCTTATTCGCGCGGCTGATTCGGCGCGCCGGCTAAGCCCCGCCCTCATGATCGTGACGTCAGTTTCTATTAGTTTTGTTCAAGATGGCCGCCCGGAGTGTGTATACAGTGCATTCGGAGTGGATTTAGTCCCGGCGCGGCTAGCGAAGGGGGTTTTTGAGCCGGAAAACGCTCCGGCTGGCTAGGTAAGGCTGTTAGGAAGTGAGGGACACCCAGAGATCCGAGGATTAGTGCAGCGGCTCGTTTATTCGGCGATTTTTCTGTTTCGTTCAACGTTCAAGTCCGCGACTGTAGGTCGAGAGCATAGCGATAGATAGACCTACAGTCGCCCGCGGCTACTAGCAGGGGAGGTTCTCGCTAGGTTCTCGCAGGAATTTGGACATATCTCGGTTTAACCTTCACTGATTTGAATTCTGTCTCCACACAATTAAAGGACATAAAATGGAGGTATAACGACAGCAGTCACGTTTTATGTCATTCTTTAGTTTTGAATTGGTGATGGCGTAAAGTTGATGTAAACAAAGACATGCCGGTTGGAGGGAGGGGGAGGGGGGGGTCGTGTCGTCTGCTAAGTTACAGAAACCTTCCGTCATTTTGGCTTCGCCTCTACCTGACTATTTCTCTACTGTTTCCATGAAGTTGACGCCATCGAAATGAAATTGTTCCTGCCCCTTTCTGTGCAATAGTTTTGCTTGCTAGGATTTGAGCTCAACAAAAGGACAGGGGACAACCGACGGGGGAGGGGGGCATCATGGCGGATCCCCTCATGCCAGCCTTGTGTATCAAGGATGTCAGTGTGCAGACACACAGACAGCAAAGTCAGCTGGCTCCAACAGAAGAGGCAAAGGCAGCCAAGAAGGTTCCCAGGTCCTACCCGTCGCCGTCGGTGCCGCAGGAATTTATGGAGGAAAAAACAGCCCTTCAAGAAGGTGAGCGAATACAAAATAACAAGCACTTACACCTGCGATTGCAATGTGAAAGGTATATAATGTTTTATTATGGAAATGTATGCTAGATTTTCTGTTAACAGTTTCTGTATTTCAGAAATGAAAATCGGAAGTTTTATGTTGTTGCAGCCAAGGGACGCTGTCGCCAGTATTCTGCACAGCAAGTGCAGTACCACGGCCAGGTAGTGTTGACTTTTGGCAAGTACTCAAACCCGCTCCCCCCTTCTTCTGGGAAGAGGAAGAAGCCAGCTTGTTGGTTGACAAACTGTAGGTTGCCCCTATTGAGTCACTTTCCTCTGGATTGTGCAATCTGTAAGTAGCATCAACTTTGTTGTGTGTAGTCCATATTGGACATTTACCATAAAACATGTAAATATTGTATATACACTGTACATATTGTGTTTACACTGTACATAATGTGTATACACTGTACATATTGAGTATGCACTGTACATATTGTATATACACTGTTAATATTGTATATACACTGTAAATGTATATTTTGGAGGGCAAAGTCCGACTGCCACCTCCCCGTGGTGCCTTCTGGGTAATGCTAACGGCAGCGGCAAAGTCTCTTGAAAAAAATTCTTAAACCGGCGGATTTCTTACCCAGGGTAAGAACAATAAGGAAGTGCTCCCACTGTGACTTGTCCAGCAGTGTGAATGGTGGATTGACCCCCATAACCACATGAACTCATAAACACCCCAGACTGTCTACCAGCTAGAAACAACGGTCAGAGACAGATTAGCATATTACTGGTCACTGATTCAAATACTGTACTGGTTCAAAGTACTGGTTTTCATAGGAACATTATCAAATCATACAGAATGACCCAAAGTAAGTAACAAAGTTACATAATGCAAGGTTTCAATTAGATAAGATCATGAATAAGATAATAGTATCTGCAGTTCCTTGGAAAAACAACTTTCTTCAAATTTCAAATGAGCCTTGTCAAAATTGTATCAAAGCATATATTTGCATCTACATGTACATTTCGAACTTGAAAATGTCTTCCTCACAGCTTATAGCTCTCATGAGTTGTGTGTGTAGGAACATGACTTGTAATACTTGACTTATAGTAAGAATCCAATATAGACCTATGCTCTGGAGAACTGTACATATAACTGCCAGTCGATGTCTCACACTGAATAGCAACCTGGTGTTCTCATTACTTGATATTCTTCAAGCAAACTTCTTTATGTGTAGTATTACTTCAATTTCTTATCTGTTGTCTCTAGATTTCAAACATGATTTGAAGAGTAACTTGTACTTGGTAAACTTTCTCTGCCAGGCCACCACTGATGTTAACTGCACGGGTGCCTGTAGCATACTGAAGGCCATAGTTACCTCCATGAAATGTCATGGAGGTTATATTTTACCCCGCGTTTGTCTGTCTGTCTGTGTGTGTGTGTGTGTGTAAACAAAATAACTCATGAACGGCTGGGTGGATTGGTTTCATTCTTGGTGTGTTAGTAGTGTCTGATGAAAGCTGGAAGTGATTAGATTTTGGACCCCCTAGCGATTCCCCTTGGTAGTGCAGCGCAACTTCCGGTTTTGCTATCTCGGTGTTCTGAACGGTCACGATTTTTTAGTATTAGACAGCTCTTGTGCTCAGGAAGAAATGACATAAGTTTGGGCCCCCTATCGTCTAGTTTTGGGATAGCAGGGGCATTTTTGTCAAAAACTTCTGACGAGGATAACTCAAGAAGGGAACAACGGATTTTCATTATTTTTGGTATGTAGGCACCTTAGACAATGTTGTACAAGATAAGATACTAATTATGCAAAGTAGGATTACATTTGCATAATTAATGAGAATATTCTATCATAGCAGTTTTTTCAATGTATCTCTTGTTCCGGATGTGATATGGTCGTGACATTTGGGTGGCAGATAGCTTTTAGCGTCATGACAAAGTGGGGCAAGTTTCAGTTCCCTAACATTTAATTGTGGAACTGCAGGGGCGTTTTTGTCAAGACACTCCAAAGAGGATAACTGCAGAAAGGAACGACGGATTGCCTGCATTTTAGGTATGCAGGTAGCTTGGGCAGAGATGTTCATAATGATATGCATTTTATGCAGATGAGGACTTATTTTGCATAATTAATGAGGAAATTGTTTAATTCCATTGTTTGCAATAACTGGACTTCGATAAAGGTAACACTGGTTAATTATAATTGTTGGAACATTATGCAGATATCAAATATGCAAATGAGGAACTTATTTGCATAATTTATGCAAAAATTGCAAAACAACTTAATGATTAATGATCTGAATTGGGAATTTTACTTGTGACATGTGTACTGTACGTTATCCAATGATGAACAACACCATGCATAAATCATGTTAATGTTGAGTCATTTGCATGAAATTAACAAAAGCTCTAAATATTCATGGAGGTATGAGGTCGCCGAACTCTAGTTTATATTATCTGGTCTTTATATAGTTTTACCAGCCGGTTTAATTGAAAGATACTGAGTCTGTAATAAAAATATGAAATAGTTCTATATTAACGTTATGTCATATTACAATCTTCTAAAACGTGAAATAAAAGAGAAATAGATGTTCCCACAGTAATGCCCAGTTGAAAGTCATGATGGTGATGATGATGAAAAGTCATATATAGTACCACATTGGTTAGATTTAGAAACATACATGTATTTAAATCGCTAGGATACACAGAAACGAATGGACAAAAAGCTAGACTGCATTGCACTACCGTACGTTCCACCCCCGCAAAACTGTTTTCAGCACAATGCAGTCTAGCTTTCCAGATTTCTCATTGGTCGCGAGTCTAGCTTTGAGTCCAGCTTTCCTAGCTTCCCATTGGCCGGTCGTCCAGCTTACGTCAACGCGCGGGAGGTCAAGCTTTAAATTCTGCTGGCTGTCCGCCATTACTCGACTGGTAGCTGCTCGCCAAGCGAGAGTGTTTTGGAGCATTTCTGCCTCAAAGTCGACAAAGACCGACAAACCAACGGCCGAATTTGAGTTGGAAGGAGGTAAGGATAATGCCTTGTAAATTTGGATGGTCTGGTAAGACGGAAAATGGACGAGAAAGTCTGTCGGTACGTGTAATGTTAACGTTATACTATAGGGGGGAGGGGGGCGCCCAAGCTTGTCACGGGACTTTGTATATTTCTCGGCTTAACCTTGACCGATTTGAATTCTGTCTCCATAAAAAGTAACCTACGAAAATGTAGATGGTGTGACATCAGTAACGTTCGATTCCATGCAGTAGATATTCCGCGATGAGGGCGTAAAGTTGATGTAAACAACGATACGTGTACATGGTGTACTACGTAAACTGGAGGGTTACCTCACTAGCTTCGTGTAGCAAATCTCGACTTTGATATAAAAGCGGATTGTATTTTGTTTTCAAGAAATCGAAGCCCTCAAAAAATGTTCATGTATCGAATGTAGTGACGTTTCGTTGCATACTTTAGTTTTCCATCTACGGCAGCGTAAACTTGATGTTAACAAAGCCGTGCAGGTTGGAGGGAGGGGGGCTCGTGTCGTCTGCTAAGTTACAGAAACCTTTCGATATCTCGGCGTCAACTCCACCTATTTCTCTACTGTTTCCATGAAGTTGGCGCCATTGAAATTGACTTGGAACGAGATTGTTCCTGCTTGTTCTTTGTTTTTGTTTGCACAAGGAATCCGAACGTCAACAACGGGAGAAACGACGGGGGAGGGGCCCGCCATGCCGGATCGTCTCTTTCCAGCCTTGTGTATCAAAGCTGGTACCGACAGAAGAGGCAAAGGCAGTCCAGAAGGTTGCCAGGTCCTCCATGGCCCTGTTTGTGCCACAAGCATTTATGAGGGAGAAACAGCCCTTCAGGAAGGTGAGTTAATCAAGGGTTAATGACCCGCCCCGAATTGTATATGGTGTCACAACGCCTGGGCCTTTGCTATGACCACCGAATAAAACCACCGAGTGAGCGAAGCGAACGAGGTGGCTTTTTGAGCTGGTTATAGCAAAGGACAGGTGGTATGACACCATATAACGTTATATATACCGAGGAACAAGTGGGTCATTATTATAATTATTATGATATAGCCTACCCAAATTGACCCATTTAGACGACAAATTCCTTTTTAATACATAACTTACATCCTTTATTCAGTACATTTGATAAATCTGAACAGTGAATTTTAACAACATATAACCAGAAATACCTGCACAGCCCAACTTTCTCCTGAATTGACCCGCATATGGAGATTGTGTTTTGTAAAGTCCTGAAAGTCAATTCGATCTAAAAGGTATCTGTACTACACAATGTATATGCATACATTGTGTATTGCCTAATGAACAGCTTCTACATATTGTGTGGTCCTGTGTTTTACAGATCTGGAAGAAGCTGCCCGGGGAAGGGAAGGGCACAACGGAATGGTGTACAAACGTGGCATACGAAAGGGGTCAGCAAGCTTCCCGGGAGTGCTCTCACTTGTGAAGAGTCGACAGAGAAGCTTGCATAATGGCTAGATACAAAAAGGCAGGATTAGGGCAGGTTTGCCGAACAGGTTAGCCTATCTGACCAATGTGGATTTGATGGAAACACTCGTTACCAAGGAACAGCTGAAACGCTAGGTGCGCAGAGTCACAGTTGTGCACAAGAAACATTCGCAAGAATCAATTTTGTTATCAACACGCTGAATGGCACTGCTGGACTGGACGATAACCAGATTCCTCTGTTCAAACCATAGAGAGAATTTAGGCAGAAGCATATTGATTGCATACCAGATCTAGCTGACAGATCCATGTACACCATCATGAAGTATGCGACAAAGAATGGCCTCCAGCTCCCTTACTTCACAACGGTAAGCGGGACTAACAGTCTGGAGGGCTTCCACAAATTCCTCCCTGCTATGATTGCAGAGCCCTACTGTGCAGCCATTCCGAACCAGTGAACCAGTGTGTCCATAGACCACGAGAGAGCCAGTACGTGTGTGACTATTCACATACTGAGCCCCCTCCCCCTGGCTGTACATATTGTATATACGCTGTAAATATTGTATGTTTTGGAGGGCGAAGTCCGCCTGCCACCTCCCCGTGGTGCCTTCTAGATAACGCTAACGACAGCGGCAAAGTTTCTTGAATAAAATTGTTAATTGAAAAAAACTGAGTCGATGATAGTTTGTTGTATATTGTATCATATTACAAATGTACAATATTCTAAAAACGTAAAACAAAAAAAAGAAGTAGATGTTCCCCCAGTAATATCACATATAGTAACACATTGGTAATGTTTAGTTTAGAGTCACATATAGATAACAACTGGCATCAACGAACGGCAATGCGCCGGTTGCAAAGGCGATGTTTTGTTTTATCCGGATTAATAGCGGCAGCGTCTGCTCATATAGTTTTAAAAGGCAATTTACATTGATTTTAGTCGATGGAAAACGTTGCGACTTCCAATAACCTGCTCATCTGGGCCAGAAACGCAAATGCGCCTAACGTCAGTGTTACGACAAGTCAAGGGAAAACAGATGAAATAGCACATAGGTGCCGAGTAATCAAACAACTCCAGTGGGATATGCAACACCTATCCTCCACCTAAAAATTGGCACTGCAGCCCGTCCCGGACAAAAGATATTTGAAGAAATGTTGCTGCAGTACCAACGTCAACCACCAGGAGGCCCTAAAATCGACCTACACTGACGAAATCACCCCATCTACCAAATACTGTTGCAGTCTATCCAGTGGTTTTTAATATTTTCCCATACATCATCCATCACTCAAGAGAGTATCTATAGCTTTATGAAGGTAACAATCCGCTAAGGGACTAAAACTGCCCAATGGACTATCCGTCACTCAACCGCCACGACCATAGCACGTCTAGAAAATTACCCCACAAACTTCGAAGTTACTAGTACATGAGTATCATTCTTATTAGTCTGAACGTCATTTTGTTATATTGACAACTATTCAGGTAAATTATTATGCAAAGATCGTTCTGTTATATGTAGAGTCTGTTAATAGCACACGTGACGAGACCCAGACAGTAGTGAACGCCCCCGAGGACAGAGTTCATACATATTGTCTGATGATTACACGACATCGTTATCACAGGTTACCTTTGTTACATGTAGGCTGACAATATTTAGTATATCAGTTGTTTGTCAAAGGAGTCGGTGCAATCGATACTAGGGAACTGAAAAGCTGCACCGTGAAGGCCACATAGCACAGCTGCGGTAAGTAGTCGAAATATTGTTGTATGTGACCTTCATTTTCCCCATTGCATTTTGCCTGGACGCCTGACTGTTTTCAGAGCCTACACAAGTCAACTGAGCTAGACCTTGTTAAGAAGCTTAGTCTGCTGGGCATACAGGCCTTTTTCTCGGTAGCCCAAATAGTGGGCTAAGATCCTACCTATCGAACAGCAGCATGATCAACAGGAGACAAAATGCACCCCTGCATACACAGCTTGTAGTGATAAACAAAATCCTGCCGTTATTTTGGAAAATTACTCAATACACCTTTGAGCTGTCTCTATGTTATGATTCGCTACTTTAATAGTTTGTTGACCAACTGTGGTGCGTTGTAGCTACCTGGGGTCTGAGTGACCATTGATTGTAGGTTCTCCCTCCATTACTCGAGAACCTTTCTACAGTCATCTGGCCAGACCCCCGTACGATAGATATTGAGATATGGCTGCGGGTTCTTGAATTAAGAACGGTGTCCATATATCTCACCCTATATATATGACATGCAGCCTTAGATGATAACGAACCTTGTTTATTTTACAATATATCGCCCCCACCATGACCCTGCCTCTACCACCAATCACTGCTACTCTATCCGTGTAACAGTCATCGTGGTGTTTCTCCTTGCCGCCTCCACACTTTGATTCGGCCATCCAACAACCAAAAGCGCAAATGTACTCTACTCAAATGTGCTAAAAATAAGCTTGGATGTTTTGTATACCAAACATAACATAAAAAATGATTGCTTGAATCATTGACACCCTCGCCCCTACCATCAGGATATATGCCGTTTTGAACACATGGAGGGAAGTTTCGACAATTTTCTTGTGTGACCCATTCACGCAAGCAAGGCTGGTGCTCATTCAATAAGTTCACAATCAAAATGGGTATTATATGATAGGAAAGAAAATCACATACGCTTTCAATTGATATGTAACACCTTGAAATTGTTGCAGAAACAACAAAAATATGATCTACAAAAGTTTATATTGTATACTTATCGTCTCTGGGTAACAATGCGATTACTGTTAATGATGTCATAATAATACATGTTGTATATTATACTCCTCCTAGCAAGCTGGTATTGCCCCCAAAACGCACCTTTGTACTGCCTCTCTGTCGCAGTCACCATTCTATCTAAGGTTCATAGTTTGATTGAAAAGTTGATTGTGTTCTTAATCGCTTGTCACCAACCTATGTTTACTTGCACTAGATAACTAGATAAGCACATGCCCAATTGGTGACATAGGACAAGCATCGATTCGGCTCATATTTTGCAGACAGCTGTTTGTCATTAAGCCGTCGAAACAGTGTGTTTTCATATTGAAAGATGTAAACGTAGGCATATACACATTTTGAAGCGTTTACGCTAACTTGACAGTTTGAAAAAATCATAGTTAAGTACATTACTAAGGCTTTGACATAATGAGAAAGTTTTAGGCATTTTTACAACCTAATAGTCTATCTTCTAGCATATGATATGTGTATTAAGAAGGGCATAAAAATTCCTTAATTAGGTTGCATAAATAATTTCAAAATTATTTCATATATAATTTTGGATACTTTTTGTATTTCCCCGCCTCACCAGTAAGTCACAAGCTGTAACTTTAGTACACTTACTTAGATGCCATAGTGGGAAAATGAATACGTTTTTTAACATGCTTGCCTTTTGATACCTTGCTGATAGTTGTCCATAAGACTTTGCATGCTTTTCACCTGTTTTAAAGTATGGAGTGTAAGCTGTGTTTGTCGTTATTCATGTAAAGAGACATGTATACTGCAGGGAAACAATGAGTGAGACCGATTTTAGACTTAAGGCCAAAGGGTCCAATATGATGGTGCGGCGTTTTGAAGGGCGGACAGAAGAACAAATTCAAATCTTTTATCTTCCGAAAACTGTCTAGATACACCCCATTCTGTTGTCATTAGCGTTTCTTGTCGTTAAAAATGGGAAATTATTAGGCGATAGTGTCGGGTATAGATTACGATCCAATGTTCCAGATCGCTGTCATTAACGAGAGTTGTCGGTGGTAGATTAAGAGGGAGCTGCCGCGCAATGCGTGATGGGAGTCGAGCAGACCAGCTGATCAGCATGATCAAAATGGCGGCCTTTTCGTAGCGATAGCCCGGTATCCAGCCGTATATAGCTCCTGTTCTCTCCGTATCATAGCTCCCGAGCACTGTCCCGAGTCTCTTCTGTTCTTCCCGGATGGATACCAGGCTAGATGTAGCCTTATGTGCGATGTAAAAGCATTAGTACCCGTACAACGGTCGTTTATATAATTTTTCAAAAGATCATGGTTAGCATCTGTGAAGATAACACCACATTGATACTGATAGGAGCCATAGTTTTGATAGTTGCTTGGTGGCACGAGGTAGATTCACAGCGGTAACCAGAAAATCTCGGCGTACAATTACGGCTGTCAACGAAACGCTCCCGGTTCCAGCCTTACAGGTGAGTTATAACGTTTACATCATCATCACAATTAATGCACAGTGTGGCTGTGTCTCTAGAATTGAACTCTTGTTTTCCTTATAATGATCGCCGTGAAGATGTCACTGCAGATAAACATTGTTTTAATTAAAGTAAGCTCCCATATATAAACTAGACCGTCAGTATTATGTGTCATATAATTTGTTACGGTTATAATATTTAGTACTTATGTTACGTATGCACTGTGACTTTTTTGTTGTTGAGAAATTGACAAGATTATTAACTTAAAAAAAGTCTTTAGATTCTATTGGTTAGTCTATATGAAAGATATATCAGCTACAATTTACAATATGCAGAATGTAGTATTTCTAATTTGTTTACCTGCCCCTTACCTGTAAATGCAGAAATGTTCGCGGTGGATTTATGTTTTCGGTTTTTGTGGTGGCCACTTCACCGCGAATTTAAAACCACCGCAAACATTTTTTCATGGCATGGTGCTACAGCGAACTTTAAACCACAGCGAAATGTCCTTTTCCCTGCTACCACGAAATTAAATCCCAGCAAACTTAAAGGCATGTACAACATATACTATAACTTATACGTTGACAACCGTTGTGTGTGCAGTGGAACTTTTTAGTTTAAAAAACTTTAATGATCACCAGTGCAGGTATGCAGGAAAAACAGTGATCCCAAATACAAATTATTATCATTATGATTCAGGTACTTTGGTATATAAGCTGATGTCAAGAACACATTTAGAGTCAATCTCAATTGCATCTCCATCTCTCTAGACCAGGTACCATCAGTGCCTTACACTCGTTGCTAAAAAATCAACTTTTTGCAGGGCAGTGAGTGTAAGGAGGGCCAGTTAAGTAAGGGCAGTGAGTGTAAGGAGCCCCAGTAGTATTGATGATATGGTGCCCAGCAGGCTGTAACCACCACCCTTCCACAAAAGATTCAAATTTCAATGATGGCTGAGCGGGAAGGTGGGGAATGTTCGGGAGCAAATAAAGCTGAGACTCTTGTGTGCTGTATTTTCCCACTGATACTAGTAAAGATGTCTACCAGCAAAATTTGCTGCTTGAAATACATCTAGGAAATATACGCAGCATATAATAATTTCATAATATTTGGTGGATTTGGTGAAAATTTGGTCAACAATATGTCCTTCAATACCATGTCCCTCCATTCAAACTACAAAATGTCCTGCTTCTGCCTCCGCATCTGGTGCTTGTATGTGCAATCTATCATATGGTTCACACAACATCCTTGATTGTAAAATTCTAGCTCACTGAATCAAAATGAAAATTTAACTTTCATGTGTTGTCAGCCTTTATCTATTAAATAAAGCATAATCAAGACCCCCATGTAGACCCTAGGCCTATTTTGATAGTATTGGTGCTGTCAGTTTCAACTTCAAGTTTCAGATTATTGTCACACACATGTAGTCAATTGTACTAGTACATTGTCCCTTAGCTGAACACAAACAAGCACACATGGCACACACATCCCACACATTTATAACACCTTTATAATGGACATGTCTGGACCCTGGAGTTGGAGTTGTATGCTAGATTTACAAACTGTCATACTCCTACTCTTAGCTGAT
>NC_049987.1:3006483-3041394 GCF_000003815.2 Branchiostoma floridae | reverse complement strand
AAAAATAGCCAACTGACTGTTATAGTAATGTACTTGTCATCATTGTTTGATTCTTAATTTTCAACTGCAAGCTTATAACAATACAACCCACTACTGCATGTAGTTTGTTTAGGTACAGAACAGGTCCGGACCAGTACCTAGACTATGTTACCGGTACAGTTCAGACTATTCAGGTACGGGTATCTAGGTACACAGCCCTACAAGGAAGTTACAGCTATGACTGTTCTGACACTACTTCAATATTCCTTCTCACCACATGCAATCATAGAATCAATCAACTTTAGTACATTGTGGTATTATACAAAAGTCAATTTTCCACCATTAAAAAAAAAAAATTTCAACCATGATGTAAACCGTACAAAGCTGCTGCAAATATGAGGCAAATTGCAAAAAAAAACAAAAACATTCTAAATATACTATGCTAATGTTTCAGTATGCCAACATCAATTCCATGGACAAAGAAGATGTCAAAATTAGACTCAAATAACAAAAATAATTTCTATTGTTCTATATTCAATACTCAATATCTGGTCATTTGCCTAACCTTCCTGGCCACTTAGATTTCATAATGAAGACCAATTTTTTGGCCAAAATGGGTTCCCATAGGATGTAATCTACATATGAACATGGCCTTAGTTCAGTTTCTAGAGGTGGCCTACACTAGCGTTGCATTGACTTGAGCAACACCAAATAATATAAAATAGAAAGATGGAAGCAGTTATTGTGTACCACAATGAGTTGCACTTTCAAACTGGTACAGTAGACTAATGTGGCACACTGATGTGCTAGTTGCTACATTGCTTTGAACCCAACTTCAATGCTGCTGCTGACACTGACATGGCTGATCTATCATTTTAAGTTTGAGCCATTCCACAATTTAACACACTGTTCAGAATTTCTTGCAAGTTTTGAGGACAGATAAATGTAATAGTGAAGAGGGGGAGGGGGAGATAGAATTTAAGAAATAAAGAGAGATACAGAGTATGCAGTATTGTATTTCATTTATGTCATGTATTATACAGTATATGATTACTGTTAATTTGAAGGGCTCCCTTGGAAATCAGCTTCTCGAAAACTGAAGAGATGACCCTACAAGATAAATACATGTATATGCCATAAATTACTAGTAGTAGTGGTACTACTCTGTGTGGTGGACTCTTTAACATGACCGAGGTGTCTCTCTCTTCAAACACTGGGCCACCATTTAAGTTTTAACATCGGATTCCTATCATGATCAAAGGGATGCACCACAGTTACATGTAGGTACCAGTTTCCACCTAAGTGAAGTGAGGAAAGTAATGTCTAGTGACTTTCCAATGGGCACAATATCAGTGGCATGTCACTCATGATGTCAGGGGATTCAAACCCAGGACCTCTGGGTTCTGGGTCAAACATCCTAAGTAGTAATTGTTATGCCAATATGACACCAAGGTCAGGTTGACACCACAGTTCATAGGATCAGGTTCAAGTCCGGACCTACTATAGTAGTACAGTAGTGCCATATCATATTTTGGAGAGCAAGACATGTGTACTAGTATGTGTAGAGGTCTCTGTGTTGCAAGTTACCATCTGTATTATGTGTATGTTCAAATTGTACAATGGAAGAACATTTAAGTTATTTTCATTATCAACAACTAATAGGCAGATAGAAAACGAAGGCGTAACATTCATCAGTTAATTTTGTTTCAACATACTTCCTTTTTTCTCCTTTGGCATGGCTGGGTGACTGTTTAATATTAGCGAACTCAGCAAACTATCTCCCTTAAATTTAAAAGACAGAATAAGACGAATAACTGATCTCTTTCCTGTCAGTTTTTCCTGCCCGGTGATACAAGAATTTTGTGACAGTCCAGGGCTCGAAATACTGGGTGCATGTGCACCCAGGTGCACCCAAAATTGGAGCTGTGCACCCAAATACATTTGTATTTCTTAGGTTCATGTATGTAAAGATATCAAAGTATACATCATATTCTTGAAATCTAAGTGTTAGAAAGATAATAAAAATGTCTGTCATGGTACTTGTTTAAGAATTTGATAGCTTGTAACTAAGTTTTATTATTAGGTTATTACTTAAATTCAACTGGTGCACCCAAAATTTTTTGGTGCACCCAATTTTTTAAGCTGGGTGCACCAGTGCACCTAATCCCAAAAATGAATTTCGAGCCCTGCAATCCCTGTACTGATACCCACCTAATTAACCAAGCATAATAGAAAGGGTACTGTTTTCAACTGGCGCTTGATTTTGGTAATGGCGCAGTCACATTTGTTGTAGGCCATTGTGCAATTTCAATGCCGTAGAATTTTCAACGGAACAGTCATGATGCTCCAACGACCCATGCAGAGGTCAAGGGGTACATAGGTGTGGAGCGGTGAAAATTTTCATGCAGGCTATGACAGAAACAACAGCTGACAAGGATCTAACAATCATTCTGGACATCCTTTGCTATCGGTAGCAACATAGCAGCATTATTTTCACAACAGCCCTATCTATCCCTGACCTAGCATGTGTCAAGACAGGACCATTTTGAGTGCACAGTCAGCATCATGTAGTCTTCTTTGTGTTCCATAGAAATTCATCAGAGAACTAGGGGATATGCTCTTCCTGCTACTAGAGTTAATCACTAACTATCACCGGAAGTGGGTATCCAGTGGACATTGAAACTAGCCCATCGCTTGCTGCCTTGTCTTGATACGAAATGTGTACTACACACAGTTAGATCTGCTCTTCGTATTGCAGAAATCAAATATTATCCCTGAGTCATCACAATAGTGTTTCCCTTTGTTTGTTTGTTCCAGCTTTGTTGGAGAATCGCAGAACAAATCTTACTGTTACCCAATTTGTGTGCGCTTTGCCGGTGCAGAACCAACATCCCACCACATGGCAAAACACTGCGATTATGAAACTAAATTTTTTGAAGGTAAATTGTGCATTGTTTTGGGAAATATTTACAATTTTTATGGAGAGTTGCAGTAGGGCCTCACTACATAGGAGGGCTGAATCTGCAGCTGGTACACCAAAATGGCAGACTTCACTTGCGATATGGTGGCCGTTTAGTTGCTAGGTGGAGGATTATGTGACTGAAAAAGCCCTATAAAATGGGGAGGTTGCTAGTAGCTGCCGAGGTAGCCTGCACTGCCTAGCCTAGCCCATCTTTTCTTGGAACCCCCTAAAGCACTACTTTATTAGCCATATGCATAAACTGGGAAAATATCTCAATATGTGGACCAGAGAGCCAAGCAAATATCTAACTTCAGTGCCTTAACTTACTTACTTGTTACTTGAAAAGGTCTCCTCAGCATTTTGAGTGGCCTGCATCAAGAAGTCTACTAAATTAAACTGAATATTGAAGCATGCAAGACAAATTTTGTCAAATACCTTATAACTGGTCTGGTTACTCTGATCCCGGTAGAACAAAGGAACATTTTAGCCATGGTCTGAAAACCGCCTTACTAGTAGTATACTTTACCTTTGGACAAAGAACCTTCTTTCCAGGGAAGTCCGTTCGACTGCCGACCGGATAACGCCAGGGATGGACGCCAGGCTGGATACCGGGCTATCGCTACGAAAAGGCCGCCATTTTGATCATGCTGATCAGCTGGTCTGCTCGACTCCCATCACGCATTGCGCGGCAGCTCCCTCTTAATCTACCACCGACAACTCTCGTTAATGACAGCGATCTGGAACATTGGATCGTAATCTATACCCGACACTATCGCCTAATAATTTCCCATTTTTAACGACAAGAAACGCTAATGACAACAGAATGGGGTGCTAGATAGTCCCCACAAAACACTAGATAGTCCCCACAAGACACTAGATAGTCCCCACAAGACACTAGATAGTCCCCACAAGACACTAGATAGTCCCCACAAGACACTAGATAGTCCCCACAAGACACTAGATAGTCTCCACAAGACACTAGATAGTCCCCACAAGACACTAGATAGTCTCCACAAGACACTAGATAGTCTCCACAAGACACTAGATAGTCTCCACAAGACACTAGATAGTCTCCACAAGACACTACACATTCCATATTATATAAAGGACAAACTCCTCTTACGTTTGCCTGTAGTAATTGTAAATGTTAGTAATTGAAAGGGCTGCTTTTGGCTTGTATCGACCTGCACTAGCTATATACGCCCATAACGTAGTTATGAGTGTTGTGATTAAAAATAATATTAATCAAGACGATTTACCTTACTTGTAACACATTGAAACAGGTAATATGAATTTTATTTCATGAAAAATGACTCCATTCAAGTTTTTATGCTAAAAATTATTGTTCCGAAGAATCAAAGAGTGGCATTTACTACATCACAAAAACATATGAAAACGTTTTTAAAAAATCAGTTATTTCCATTCCTTTACTTGCTTTCTACACTTCACGGTTGACATCTGCCTCATTTTCAACACAGGACACATCACATGCAAAATGGGGAATGCAGAAAGCAAGAACTCCACTTCCACAGCTGTGTTAGCCACTTCCACAGCTGTGTTTGTCTATTCTGAAACAAAGCTTAAACTCAAACTGAAGGATGTAACACCAAATAAACTCAAACAAGCTCTTGAACTTCCTGAGTATCCTTACGGTCTTGTCGACGTAGAGCAGAACGAGTTCATTTTCTCAAATGGAGATGGGAATGACAGCCTGTTCAACTTGAAGGCCAACAAAGAGTACGAGGTCAAGTGCAAGGTCCAGGTTAAAACTGATGGTCCAGGTGAGTAGAAAGCACCTTGCTACCCTGCCAAGAATGTTTTCCGTGTGTTTGTGTGACAAGCATTGCTCAAGAAGCCGAAGGTGGCTCCTAATGATTTTTATGCATGGATGGGCAGGGGTCGAAAAGACGACGGTCATGTACGGTGATGAACACCCTGTCGGATTTGTAATGTATTGCAACGGAACGTCTTGTTGTGGACATGACTTTTGAGTGATACAGGGCTCTTATGGCAGAGAGTGAGTGAGATAAGGACAAGTCTACTATTTTTTTTCTCTATCTGTATTTTTAAGTATCGGACATAACGTTAACCTTACCGTAAGGTATAACCGCTCATCGACGCAAAACACCAGCATTACTAACTGCACGGGACGATTTTGCTTAAAAAAAAAAACATTGTACGAGGGTAACTCAAGGAGGTGCAAAGTGCAAAGAATGGCAAAATCTCCGCGCTTGAAGTTTGCTGTCATCATATCATGGAAGTCATACGTATACTGTTTTGCTTTCCTAGTTCCTAATTTATTTAATCAATTTCTCTCCCTCTCTTTTACCTTTCATCTCCATTCTCCCAGCTGTAGATACTGTGAATTTCGCACATGCAAACGAAGATGATTAGACATTACAATTTACAATGCAAACCTCTAGGCCGGTTATGTGTACAATGTTATGGAATTTGTAGTTACAGATGGACCGCCTAAAAAAGCTTCAGCCTCGTCAATGCCGCCTCGTCTGTCCGCAAAAGTCGGCATGGACGACATCCAGCGGGCCATGATGTGCTGCCAGGCCATCTACCAGGACGGACCCGAGAAGGTCGTGCAGTTTCTCAACAAACCAGAGAACCGGTGTCTGCACAACTTCGGGGAAGTCTGCGTGTCCAGACACGGGAGGCTCACCTACATGCTGGCTGAGACAGACGATAAGGAAGAGCTGTTCATTGCGTTTAGAGGTAAGCAGTTAGTAGTCAGTAAAGCTAATAATAATAAGGGCACAACCCGCCGCACGTACAATTTGTCCGTACGTTTTTTTGGGGAGACCACGTCCGCCACGTATGTCTGCAAACGTTCGTACTGTACATGGTAGGTGCGTCGCCCGCACTCGGCTGGCACTTACGGGGAGGGAGGGTGGGGGCGAATCCGCAGCCCGATGGCACACAAAGTTTTTCCTGCACGTAAAGTTCTACGGTGTGTCTGTGTGCTCCAAATCCGTCGGATTCCCAACGAATTCGTACGGGAGGCGGTACTTACCACTGTTCGTTGTCTTATGTTTTCGTGTGAAACATGTTTGCTGATATATAATGCATTCAGTATCCTATATTAGTTTTGTAACAACTTCCTTTGTTATTTTTGTTATAAGTTGTTAAAAGGTTCATTTATATTCTTTGAGATATTGATAATTCTTTTTTTACCTCATAAAATCCATTTGGGAAAAATTGAGATTGAAACATCTCTTGTTAGGTACACAGAGCTATGAAGACATACTGTCAGATCTGTCCATTTGGCAAGGCTCTGGCACTGAAGGTGAGTCTGCCATGGGCGGGAAGTGTCACGCTGGCTTCCTGAAGTTGGCCTCCTGCTTTCCCGTTGATCCAATTCTGCGTAAGTACGTCTATGGCGACAACTGCGCGCGTATTGTCGTGTGTGGGCACAGCATGGGAGGTGCAGTGGCTCACATTGTGACGCTTACCATGCTTGCTGACTTGAAAAGATGCGCTCGTGACACAGAGAAGGTCCTATCCATCGCTATCGGAGCTCCGTTCTTTGGTGACATCGAGATGCGCAACTACGCAGAAAAGCACGACCTGTCAGACAACCTCCTCACCATCGTTAACCAGAACGACCCGGTACCGCGGCTGCTGCAGTTGGCAGAGGCATTTCAATGCGCTACAGCAGGTGGAACGAGGGAGGTATGTCCCTTACATAGATGTGTAGTAGTTGTAAGTGGTACATGTATACTCCAAGCATAGATTTCTGTCGGGCACTATGAATGGTCGCTGTTTGATACGTCTGCAACGCTACGATTGCTGACTGCCGGCAAAAATCTATGCTTGGAGAATACGGCCTTATTCGATGTCTGCATCTCCTGAAACACGAGTGGTAGTCAGGATTTTAATGTTACAATTTTAAAAGCTTTTCTATATGGTATCAAAAGACGTCCGACAGTTGCGGACTACACCCGAAGTTAAACGTCAGTAGAGGCGGTCAGCAAACAAACTGTGACTATAGCTTTAGACTTTCCCTGCTCTACGGAGTGTTAGTCAACCACTCAGACTCAAAATAAGACTAGACATGCTTCCGTTTTCTCTTTTGTTTTTTATGTTTTGTTGCAAAAGTGATTCCATGATCATAGCTTCTACATCATATGCATGAATGTTTATGTTTGACTTTGCACACTTTGTTATTTTGTTCACGAAGTTCCGTCGAATCGTCAAGAAGGTCTTACCGACTCTAATGGAGAGTTTAAAGGTGCTCTCATTCACCGGCGTCGGAGGCCAAGCACTAGCTAGCGCTGCTTCAGCCATCAGTAAGGTGAACCAACTCCCCGAGTACGTTGAGAGCATCAGCCAGTCTCTACAAGGCTACGTGCAAGAGTTGGAGGACGTCCTGAAGTACACTCCTCTTGGCTGGTATATGATCATCACACACTACAGAACACCGAACGCCGAACAGGAGAACCAGTGGTACGTGTCCTACAAAAAAGCTGCGGAGGAAGTCGTCAGGACCATGGGAGGGACTGGAAAGTTGGAGTTGTCGCGTAAGTGCCTCCTAATATACCATTATTTTTAGAATTAAATTACGGTCCAAAAGCTATCATAATCTACGCGTATGTATAAGAATACTATTTACATTCTAACAGTTTGCATTGAAATATGCGACTATAACAGTTTGAAACTGTTGCTTGCATTCTTTGAAATTAATAAGATAGATAAATTGTAGATTGAAATCTCACTTTCTTCATCTTGCGTGCTCTTAAGATACAGTGATATCAAATGTTCAAGGTTTCAAGCATCCTTCGTATATTATTCCCCTGTTCTCTAACTATTCTAGCAAACAGTCTAAAGGAGCATGCGATCAGCGAATATGCAACAGTCTACCCCAAGACTACAGTCTTAGGAAAGCCAACGGAATTAAGTGTCACACGTAACTTCGAGTTGGCGGCTGTGCAGTACAATCCCTTCCCGCTGATCATCAAAAATGTCTCTTTGACTACCGAAGGCAAGTTTTCTGTACGTGTGTATGCGTGTGTGTTTCAGATATTTGTGGTCAGCATAACTGGTTGGGTTAAGATGACATTTGTAATGTTGGTAGTTTTTGGTAAGATAATGGTCATGGTCAGGTTTGGGTCCCCTGGTGTGTGACCTTGGTACTGCAGCAAAACTTACGGTTTTTGTCCTGGGCGTGCTATGGTCTTGATGTTTTAGTTTCAGAGTTTTGCATGCCTCGTGCCTAGTCACATATCATGAAAGGTATAATGTGAAGAATGGCAACCAGCAATATATGGTTGCAGTGTACCGTCAGCGTGGCGGATGTTTAAAGGGTTCTTTCGCTACTTGGGCCAGCCCAGAACCTGTATAAATGTGAACAGGAGGGCCACGGGTCTTCTAACTGAACCGTGGTATACTGTTTAAAATGTCAGTCAGTTGGTCATCAGTCGCTTTAGTCTACTTTAGTTTCTATTTACTTATTTTGCCACCCAATAGGTCCTCAGGGAGCTCGAAAACAGAAGAAACTCCGAATAAGGATCAATGGAGGACACCTTGACTTCTTCGTTTTGGGAGAAACTCCTTCAACAGGTATGCAAATGTATAGTACCAATTACATGTATGCGCATGAGTGGTAATGGTAATAATATTACGTGGTATGGAAACTTTACATTAAGGTTCGTGAAAAAGCTTGCAATAGTTTATATTCGTACAAGAATATAGAACAGCTAAGGGCAACAGTTTGAGGGAGGTTGATACACTAGTATCCACACAAATGATTAACTTTGGAAGACCTCATCAACTTAGCTAATAGAAATTTTTCTTCTAACTGTGACTTATGTTTTAAAGTAAACACACATACCTAAAAATTTCCGATGGCTATCAGTCCATCTTGTCCACGGATTGACCTAGTCTCGCGAGAGTGCAAAAGTAGGTCGAGACTTGTGTAGATCTTCTGCCCCTCACCCCCGCCTCCTTACGGAGTAGGAGTAAGTGGGACTTGGGCAGCTCCCAGCCAACATTGCGTAAGCTTCACACCTTCCTAGTGTCGACCTAGTCTCATATTCTCGCGAGACATCGAAAATTTGGAGGTACATGTGTTTACCTTTAAAAATAAGTCAATGTTAGAGGAAGAAAAAACTATCATCTGTGCTTATACGTCACTAATGAATCTCTTTAACTTATTATCTTATTCATTTTCCATTTAAATTTTGGTTAAGGAATCCCGGTTGATATGGAGAAGGGTATACAGCAACTGGCTGTCAATGATGATGAGGTCACCTTGGAGTGTGAGCTGAAAGATAACATACCGTGGGATGGAGTACCAAAGATCCACGTGACGACACATTTTGAGGTGAAAGACGTTCCAGTCACTGGGGAGATGGTGAAGGTAAGCCATCCAAGTTATTACCAATGCTCATTAAAAAGAGAATATATCACAATGTCTGGTTATCTATGTGATACGTATCTACTTCTCTGTACCTGACTATTCACTTAATATCCACCTTGTTGTTTTATTTCCACTACTCTGCCACAATAGAATATATGTAAATAACTCATTATATTTCAGCCATACCATATATGGTATGGTGAAATATATTGTATTCGTAATGTTTCTTTCTTTCTCCTGTCAAATCTTCAAATCGAATCATCTCCGTCGTTCCTGGACCGAATGACCTGAAATTTGGCACAAGGGTAGAGTTGGTCAATACCCAGGTGCTTTTTTCTCATTTTTTTCATATCTGCCTCTAAAATGATTTTATTGAAGTTTAAAGATCATGTTTTGACCAAAACGGTATATTTTGGCGGCCTGTACCCTTGAATTACAATGGAATGACTTTAAATTTGGTGTAGATAGGCATTAGATAGTTGTTAAAATGATCCAAGTAAAATTTTTGGCATAAACCAATTTCAAATTATTAATTTCTGCACTTTTCTGAGGGGAAGTTGGTTTTCTTTCGGCATTCTCCCGTGAACTCCCGTGACCCCAGAGCCCATACGTGCCAGGTGCCAGCGGTCTGGGGAGAGCGGGAGTTAATTACTTTATGGATCCAGCCAATCAGCGACGCGGAAAGAGAATGCTAGTTAATATTCATAAGCGGGGCCTTGCTATCCCGTATATACACAAACAGATGCATATTACAGCCTTACAGTGGCCTTATGTCACCCTGTGCACGGTTTGAAATTGTAGTTTGCGAGGATTTGGAGTTCAGACAGGGTCATTTGAGCGGTAGCGGACCGTACGCGTGCATTGAAAGTTAGAATACAAGTCTGTGTCGATGAATTTACCAACATTCCGCATGGCAATATCAATCATTTTCGTTTGGGGGTTAGTTGAGACAATCGAGAAAATGTTAATTGGCGGAAAACGCGGGAAATTTGGACTGTTTGCGTTTAGTTTTGATACGTAATTTGACAGTGGCGAGAATGCATGTATTTTTTCCCGAGCAAATGTAGGTACTTCTAGTGTTGTTGTTCTTTTTTGACGTAAACTTTGTACATTCAAATTGTAAGTAACTTTAAACTGCCAGAGTTTGAGCCCAATAAAACACTCTCAGTACCACCAGTATCACCACTGACCTCTGAAAAGAAACCCCCGAACAAGGTAGAAACTCCTATCTTCCGGGTCTCGCACGCTACGAGCATGAAATTATAACACTAAGACAAGATTACGTCCGATGGCTGATTGCATACAAAGTAAAACAATTTAACAGTGGTATGCAGGGGCATATACTTAACAAAGAAATTGAAGGTAAATTGAAATACAGTCAAACCTGCCCAAGACGACCACCGGGAGACCGGAAAAATGCGGTCGATTTGGACAGGTGGTCGCTGAGAAGAGTATCGACTCAAAACATGCCCTATGCATAGTATAAATGGTTTCCGTTGTGTTTAATAGCAAATAGCAAACACACGCACGCAAAGAAGTAAGTAAGCGAAGTCTTTAATGTCAAGTAAAACACGCACACGCACGCAAAAACGTAAGTAATAATCATCAGTAAGCCTGATTAATTTTAATACAGTAAATAAACAGAAATTGGAGCAAATTGGATCAGGACGTTCCTACCTGCGCCAGAAAAACTCTACTCAGGGAGGTCAAAAAGACAGTCTACTCAATCTATTGTGTGAGTGCTTTTGTCCAACTGTACTGTACTCTCCGAGCAGAGGTTAGGCGCCGGCTGTTTTTTTAACGTTTTGTTAGTCTTTTTTATCGTGCTTTCTATTTTGTCATTTTCCTGAAAATGAAATACAAAATAGAAAGCCCGATAAAAACGACTAAAAAACGTTTTAAAAAAACAGCCGGAGCCTAACCTCTGCTTGAAGAGTAATTGTACTGTACATTCACCCGTGGGTAAGCACGCTTTGGGACGTACCGGGCATCTCCGCAGGCATCGAATTCGAAATGTACACCGTAGTTATTTCAGATACGGCGATCGAGAACACAGCGACGCATAAAGGCTTGCATGGTAACTGACAGCATCAAAGTTCCCCTACTGTCTAAAACGTTAGTGTACAAATATTAAGACGATCTTAGACGCAGGAATGCGACATGTACAGATCTTTCTTAAAAAGGTATGAGCTACACAGATCTTTCTTTAAAAGGTATGAAGCTATATACGTTTCAACATTCGTTCACTTTATAATGATAAAGATTTGAAAAAAAAACTTCGAAACAACTAAATTCAGATTTTCTTACAACGAAATTTCATCCCATATTACAGTAGACTGCCACATTGACACACCCATTGACCGCCGCCATCTTTATTCTAAACATAACATCGACGCAAACTGGCCGATTTCGGCACAAAATCGCGCTGGTTATCATCAAAAATCGATGAAAACATCAAGATTGAAAATGACGCGGTCGTTATGGGTCCCATTTTTGGCCGGTCGCGGTCGCGTTGGACAGGTGGTCGTTGAGAAAAGGTCGCTTAATGCTTACGTCAATGGGAAAAAAAATCGGGACCGAGAAAAAGCGGTCGAAATGGCCAGGTGGTCGCTGAGAAGAGGTGGTCCCAAATCAACTTAACTTGTTGGTCCTGGAATTTTTCAGAAAAGAAATGAAGCGACAGGGTGGTAAAATTCTTGTAAAAAATCGAGACGTCTCCGTTTATGTAATGGCTCATACAAAACAAGAAGAAGATTTAAGTTTTTAGCTTGAAAAAAAAACACTCCTGCTACACAGTACCTGCACCTGCTTGATAATTATTAAAACGTATGGTCTACTTGATTAAAAAAAGTTCACCGCAATAATAGATGTACCCGCATCAGACCTAGTTATCGTAGTGGAGATTTGTTGAGTGGCGTCCGTCATATAATTTCATGAAGAAAATCTTCTAAATGGAAGATACCGTTTTTTTTCACTTTCGGAAAAATAGGAGCTGCCGCGATTCTAAAAAACAATTAGTTATGCATAGGCGCTCCTGTGGAAGATTATATTATTCCATATGGGCCCGGGGCATATTGGGCAAGCTCTGTTTTGACCTGGAATCAATTCACAATATTAGTTCTCTTTTGGGGATAACTTACAGTTGACTTGGAACAGTCCAATGTTGCGTGGGAATGGGTATGGCTGAAATATGCTGTATTTGCACCCAAGCAAATGTCGGCCTTTCTAGTTTCTAGCTTCTCATTGCCCTGTTCCATACTTTTACAAAAGGAAGCACTGCTTATGCATTTGAAGTTTATTGTCAAATCCTACACGCTTACTTCAAGTATTTTGACTTTTTTTTCAGGAAGCCAGAGGCTTAACGCTATCAGAGTGGGCTGTCAAAGACCTGAAACCAGCCGTCCTTGTCAAAGCCATTCAGCAAAGTTTTTCCAACATCTTGCTGGCACCAAACAGAAAGGAGGCGACAAAGGAAGATACTGTATTAAAGCTTCTAAATCGTCTGGATGGTCAGCGAAAAACAGTGAGGGAAGGTATGTGTATGTATATCATAGCTTCTGTATGTCATAGTTTTATTCAATATTTGGTACCCAGTACGTTTTCTTTATCTGTCGTACCGACGGTATCTTATCTGCTATGTATAGTACAATTTGAAGGCTTAACGATTTCTTAAAACCCCATGGAGCACGTCCGTAGCTAAGGCTAAATATTTCCGTAGAAATATGTACACATAGTCCTTACTTATTTATACGTACCTAATGTTATTTCGAAAAAAGATGTAAGCACACTCTCTACTTAGATATATTGGCAAAATCTTCACTGCAACTTTTCTTTCATACTTGAAAGTTCAAAATATATTTGAATACTAAGAGCAAATTGTAGCATATTCTGTAATGTTTTATTTAACTTAATTTAATTGTTTATAGGGATGAAAAACGTGGTAAAGCTGAATGAAATCATTGACAACGCAGCGGGTCTGAACGATCTGAAGATCGAAGACTTGGACCAAGTTGTCAAGGAAATCATAGACGAATTCGGCCAATCATTGAAAGTGGAGTACCCAGAGTCACTTTTGCAATGGCTGACGTCCTTTAAAGGAATGGTGACTGTTGCTGGTGTTCTAGCAGGTAATGATGGCGTGTCCGTTTTTGCAAATACATTTCTATTTTTAGGTTCTACAAACAGCCCGTAGGTAAAATCGGCACTGGTTCCCTCGCAGTCCTACGCCTATCTATTTTTGTCTATATTGGTGCCAATGTCCTAACCATTTCCCAACCATCTCCCGATAGGTAAATGATATGTAGCGTCGTGAGTGGCGTAACTGATAAAGTGTTGGACTCGCAGCTTAGAGGTCACGAATTCGATACCATCCGTGCCCCAGACGTTGTGCCATTGAAAAAGGCACTTAACACGACCGCCCTTATGCCCCTGTCACATTTGGCGAAAATCGAACGGAGGACGATTCTGCGGCAATCGCCCGAGCCTCGCTTATAATGATAACTTTATTGCACAACAATTGTACAAAGTGCAAAGTATAGCATATATGTGACAGGGAAGGTTTTCTGGTAACCGCGCAACCGTCTGTTGATCTTGAATATGGCTGATCTTCCATCGATACGCCCGAAGATCGTAAATAATGTGACAGGGGTATTGCTACAACCAGGTATAGAAAGAGGTACCTGACTTCGGAAGCGGACTACCTTTACCTTCTTGTCTAGGTCAGTCAAAAGAAAGTGCAAAAAAGAAAGACTTACTCTCAACACAACCTCGGTACTATCTATTCTTCTTCTAACCAATCCATTCCAACATCTAGTGGTGAACTTTTGAATCTCAACAGTCTAACACACACACACACACACACACACACGCAAACAAGCCAACCGAGTTAAGCTCAGTCTCCTAACAATGGTCGGGGCCTTGTTCCGGATGTGTAACCGGTACTTTAGGGAGTCTGGCTTTCTATGTCAATCAGGCTATATAGCGTATTTCCGCTCTTGTCTCATATCATTCGCTGTGTATGAAACATTCTTTTATACATTACGCAAAATAGCCTTCTTTGATAGATCTCCTGTACATTATAAACGTGACCAGTAGACCGGAAGCATCGCCTTTTCCTTTCTTTCACAATGTTTTGTATATGGAATCTACAAGCAACAAAAGTATTTGACTGCCAAGCAGTATTCAACGTTTAAACATGCATGTGTATCTATAACCCATCTGTAGGAGGGGCTGCTGTCCTGTTGGTTGGAGGAATCGCCGGATTGGGTACAGCCGGTTACGCGGCCGCCACCGAAGCAGCCGCCGGATCCGCACCTATGTATCTGCTGACCGCTGCCGCGGAAACTGCCGCTGCCGGTGCGGCAGGTGGAGCGATGGGTGCTGTCGGGGCTAGCGCTGGTGTGGCAGGTGGAGCCATGGGTGCTGCCGGGGCCGGTGTGGCAGGTGGAGCCATGGGTGCTGCCGGGGCCGGTGTGGCAGGTGGAGCCATGGGTGCTGCCGGGGCCGGTGTGGCAGGTGGAGCCATGGGTGCTGCCGGGGCCGGTGTGGCAGGTGGAGCCATGGGTGCTGCCGGGGCCGGTGTGGCAGGTGGAGCCATGGGTGCTGCCGGGGCCGGTGTGGCAGGTGGAGCCATGGGTGCTGCCGGGGCCGGCGCCGTTGCGGGTGCTGCTGGTACTGCGGCTGCGGCTGCCGCCGCCGCAGCTTGGTACTTGAGGAAAAAAGAGCAAAACTACCAGGCTATTCTCAGGTCGGACATCAGTCTTATTTTATGTGTATATGTTTATGTATGTACTGCAAATGATTTTACACAGTAGAATAGTCACTAGGGACAGGTACATCAGCACACCATTATTCCCCTTGTGATATTTAGAATGCTGATAAAGGAGCTACCCGAAGTACCGAGCGAGCAGGAAGACAGTGACAACACTGATGACGTGTACAACTTGGAACGCACCTTGTACAAGAAATACAAAGTTAGTTGTTGTTTACTATGATCTAATTTGCATTGAAGGTCACGCCATTCCAACTTTACACAATGCTTCGACATCATATCTTAAATTTGTAGGAAAGGACACGACAAACGAGCTACTTATGAATTGATTGATAATCGTTACAATCAGCATTCTCAATCAAATGATTGATTTAAGTACTTTTCCTTTAATGGTTCATCACCAAGGTCATGACAAAAGTACGAATTGAATATGTCTTTCCGAAAAATAGGCTACTGCTACTTTCCTGGCAGTCGTAACGTCTTTTAATATACTCTGTTGTAATGTTTTCTTATGTCTTAGGGTCTCGACTTTCTGAACAAAGATGAAGAAGTCATCATGAAATCGAAACCATTTAAAGCATCAAAAATGCTGAAAGATGCAAAAGACAAGTCCCAGAGGGAAGCTCTTCGCCGATGCCAGATGGCTTGTGACCTTTTTCAGATTCGCCAGCACCTGCAAAAGTCTTGCTTCGTTGGTTTGTTTGGACCCCAAAATGCTGGTAAATCCACACTTATCCAGAAGGTTTGGGGTCTGGCCGTACCGGAGAGGGGATACAGGGCTCACACCACAGTCCCAAGTCTCTACAAAGCGAGGGGAGCAAAGAAAATGGTGGTAAGAAGTTTTGCATATCTGAACTGAACACAGTATAATTTTTTAGCCATATATGTATATTTGACAACCGATCTTTTTATTTGCGTCTGCCTGAAAAATCGCATTGTTTGTTTTCAGATCATGGACTTCCCAGGCACGACAGCAATCGATGAACAGGTTGCGAACTTGGCTAACAGCTGTGGGGGACTGTCGAGCGTCCTCATCCTCGTCATGCCGTTCCAAGGGGACACCAGCACGGATCACGTCAAACAGCTTGCACAAGCTCGTATCCTGGCGAACGACTACAACTGTTGTATTCTACTGTGCATCAGTCAGTGTGGTCGCTTTAAGGACATTCTAAAGGTGGGCATATTCTTGTACTACAGGATATCCAAGTGATGTACGACTCCGTTTATTTTACGTACGATGTGACTAAAGCAATCAATTCAAATTTTTAGACGTCCTAAACGTGCATGATTTGAGATTTGCATCGGTGATCATGTTAATGTTGATAAGAAGTCGAGAACTAGGGTACAAGATATACTTTTCATTAGATCATCAAGTCATTTTGAAAAGCCAAATAAATAAATAAAATTTAGTTCCTCTATCACTTTACATAGAGCGTTCACAAGTTCCATGCACCCCCCCCCCCCAACACACACACACACACCCTTGCAAGTTTTAAGACCTGCCCGAGCCATGGCTTAGGTAAATATCTGGACTTGAATCTTTTCAAGCTGCATATCTCTGTTTGGTTGACACTTGAACTTGGTTTGAAATTAATTCCTTTTTTTAGGATGAGAAGACTGTGGCTGCTTACAAGGAGGACTTCATAAAGAATCTAGATATCGACCCTGCTGACATCCTCTTCACGGAGCTTGTGGAGAGTGTTGACGACTTGGAGAGCAGAGGGATAGTCGGGCCGGACGGGGTGAGGAGTTGGTTGAAAGATTGGCTGATCAAATATGATGTGTTTAAAGAGGGTGAAGATCAGCTCTACGCTGCAGTGAACATGACTAAGGCGTAAAATCGTTGCTAGATGCATGGCTTACACTAGTAGATTGCCAATAAATTTGGAGTATAGCTTTCCTTCGCAAGGGGACAGAAAATGACTATGGAACAATGGCTTGTACTTTTTACCGGTGATTTAGAAAGGACAAAATATTTTAGTTATTAAATAAATAAAAACGAGTTGGAAGATTTTCATGTAAGGAATAATGTAATGTAATTAAAGCATTAGGACAGACTGAATCATATAATATAATATTATATTGAGTAATATTATTAGACACGCGTTGAAACTCCTACAAAGTTACTAATTTTTAAGTTTTACCTCATGCCTTAAATTAGAGTCCATTAGACGACTTTTTCGGAACTGTTTATGAATTTCTAGATCTTTTAGATTTCATAAAAGCTAAGCCACATTATTTGTAAAAAAACATAAACATTGGAATTCGTTGGAATTCCTTCATATATTTCAAATATATAGACATCTACAAACATTTTGTAAACTTTAATTTGCAAATGGGTAAATTGTTAGTTTTTGTAATCAATGATACTCATTCCCTCAATTGCACATTCATGCCCTATCAAGCTAAGTACATGCATATACAAATGTCGTAATAAAAGAACACACGTTGACATTGAGACGACTTGTAACTATAATCTAAAACATGGGCTCTACAACTTCTCTACTACATTTTAGGTTCTTCCTGTCTGTTTGTGATATTGCCACCGTTAAAGTACACCTATACTGGTCACTGCTAGCATGCCTTTACTTGTGGTGAACCATCATGCATAATACAACCATACTTTGCATGTGTGTGTCACTTTCTTTCAAACCCACTGCCCCATGTACAAGACGTTACATGAATAAAGAATTTTTATAATTAAAGAATGCTGTTTATTATAGATACCCTGTTTATTGTTATAAATTTAAGAAAATATTGAATAGCCAGGGAATTTGTTTAAAGGCTGGAATAACGTTCAACATATTTCCAAAGTAACAAATCTCTTAGGCAAAAAAGTACATAGAATTCAAAATATTTACAAATGATTATGAAACTCACTTTTTCGGTGACTTTGATTAGACTATAGGAATCTTAATATCTATGCAACTTACAGTGTATGTACTGCTGTACTTAGCCGTGATTATTACCCGGGCCCTAGATAAAGAGTTTGAAAATCTGAGATGACTTTAAGTAAAATAGTCCTATTAACGGCATTAATGTAACGCGATATTATTAAGTAAAAATACATTTTATATAGTCGTTATTACATACTTAGGAGATGGACATGAGAATGTTACAGGCAAAAAAGCTATCCAAAACAGTTCATGAAAAAAGACTTTTACTCGGACACTTGATCAAGTTAATAAGTTAGTATACAAGATTTGCGAGCAGCTAAGCTCCCTGGACATAAAACATACCAAATCTACGTCTGAGCATATTAAATATAAAGAACTAGTAATCGCCAAGGGACAAATATTGATTTAAGAACACATTCATGTGCCCATGATTTAACTAATGAGTTCAAAAGTTGTAAATTTAAAAATGTCATATGAATGGATAGGATTAGTGAAATATCTTCCACTACATATTGAATAATAGAGTGATTTGCATAGTACACGTTTTTAATTTTAGATTAAAATATTCCAAACCATAACCAGTCGCTTGAGTAACTACTTTTTGGTGTATAATAAAATATCATATCTTAAGTAACGTGACCTCATACCTTCGTCAAATGATATCAAACTTATTGGCATCATGGTATGTCAAATAAAGTGTTTATTGTAAATAATCAATTCTATACATATTTCTCCCTTTCTCATTGATTTGCATATATATAGAATACAACACGGTGTATTCCGTATCACCCGAGGTACCAGCCCGACCGCGGGAAGGATCGCCCGAAGGCCGGAGGGTGATCCGACCCGCGGGAGGGCTGGGACTAAGACTGAACGAGCTGCCATACTTACAGCTAGGGGCACAACCAGCCGTACGTGCAAATACGTGCTGTCTACGTACCAAAACGTGGGCAATATTTTGGGATATGCATATGGCCTCTCAATATTTACGGACAAATTGCACGTGCGGAGGGTTGTGCCCTTGGCTTAAGGTACGCTCCCTTCCTGTGTTGAGCACTAGTTTTCAGACATAGACTTGAAGGAATCTGAAAGTACAAAACCTATATACCCCTTGGCTCTGATGAAGACATAACAAGGTCCCAATAGAACATTGGAGTACAAATACGTAATAAACATACTTAACGATTGGTATTTACTGATATCAAAACTATGCGAATAGTGAAGACAACCGGGCAGACTTGACGCATATGAAAATTCTAATTTCTTCGTGTGCATTACGACAATACGAAAGGTTTGTGGCGCAGTACAGTGAAGAAGGACAATGTTATTTCCGTTCGATTATCATCATAATATCTTTCAGTGCGTGTGGAGCACAATTGGTGGCGAGATCATTTTTAATCACTGTTGCCTCGCTGCTATAGTAAAGCTTCACATGTAACGTTGGAATATCTGAGGTGATTCTTTTGTGGTATTACGACATTCGTGCACCTGCGGCACATGACTGTTAATCAATACACGTGAATGTACCAATACACAGCCTCTCACTAGGCAGCACTGTCAACGCTGCCTACTGAGAGGACGAAGCCACGGGGCAGCTATGATGGGTATGAATACCAGGCCAATGATACTTGGGGCTGTTGAAGGGAAATGTAGATATAATAGAGCGTTATACAACTTGTAAAAGGAATAGACTATACTAATAAGAAGTGCGAAAAAAGAAATCATGGACATTAGTTGTGTAGTTTATGGCAATTTCCGAAATCGAAACCAAGGAAAGCTTGCACTTACACATTAACAAAATACCTTTTACTTTGAATAACTTCATTGGGTAAATTCATAGCAGGCAGGAAGACTTGATACAAATTGATTCTTTTCTCATGTGTAGCATATACACGAGCAGGGTTGTAGCCAGCCTGAAATCATTTTCAGTCCCCTTGATTTTGAATGGGAATCCTATCGAGCACCGAAGGCATGGCGTGACGTTGCGTTTCATTTCTAGGGGGTCTGGGTTCCAGAAAATTTTGAAATCTAGACCCTCTGAAACACTATTTCCTGCATTTGAGGTGCAAATTTTGCTTGTAGACTAAGCTGTTCAATGGCATCTGTTTTGGCAAGGATCCTTGGTTTTGGTGAAGAAGAACACATATGTTTCAGTTTTTTTATATCTTTACATATCAGTTTTTGTCTGTCCAAGGGGACGGAATGGGGAAAACTTTTTTTCAGTCCCCAGTTGCAAAATTCCTTCAAAGGACTGAAGGACAGGTGTTGGCTACAACCCTGTACACGAGTGACTACATCATAATAGTTTTATATGAATACCGTATGCAAATTTACACTTTAGATCGGATGAAATAAACAGCAGGATTATTTGAACTGGGTTTCAACCGATGTAGTTCCTATTTGAAAACATAGGACAGAAACCTGATTATAGTATAAGTTAAGGAAACAGTGCAGAAAGTGATAACTTTTTATGGCCTCAAACGCGAAAACATTGTTCGGTTTATTATATACGCGATAAAAAGTTTCTCTGGCAGCTAATATCATTTTCTTTCTATTTTGTCCTACTTTAAACATAGATAGAAAGCAAACTCGTCACCAAATTTGGATAACGTCTTGTAACCTGGCACCTCAAAAGAAAACGTCAAATATAATCCTTATCCTCTTTGACTATACAAAATTGTCTTCAGCTCTTTTGCATTTATAATTAGGGTATAAAGTTTCTTTCGGATCACATCGGTGTCACTGACGAATGATAGTGGATATTATCTAACCATTTCCAAAATTGTATCCAACTGATTGAGTAACTTCTTTTTCTGGCGTATAATGTCTTAGCTTTATAAAAGTAAGTAATAGAGAATTGAACATTTGATAATTCGTAAGCATTACATGTACAGTTAAGCCTCATAAGCGGACTGGAGAGTCTCTACCTCTCAATACCCTCAGTATTGGTCAATGTTGTTGGTCCGTCCTCTCTTCCCATCCTTGTCCTAAGGATTGGTTGCAGCAGCTATGGGTAAGAATTGAAACAATTGGTTAACAAAGACCCCATAAAATTCATTTCACTGAATCAGTCTTTGTTCTCTTTCCATTGCTCACTTATAAGATCATGATCTCTGACTGGTGGCCATCTGAAATACAACAGATCTTTTAAAATGTTTGTTAAGGGTGGGAATTGAGGTGTCCAAAGAAACTGACCATTTAACATGTACATGTATGTATGTATGTATAAAGCACATTTAGAAACTTTTGTGTCTTTGGTTCTTTTACCACGCATGCATCACAACAAACGTCGATGTAGGTTAGACATCCAGGTAATAAGATGCAACAATAAGATACACCACCATTTTCAAAACCAAATCCGGTTGCTTGAGTATATCCAGTTGCTTGAGTAACTACTTTTGGTGCATCACAACAAAGTTTTCTTCAAAAGCCTTAATAACAGTTTTGACCACGACAGATATATCAGTGCCCTTGGAGACGTAACTGTGAAGAACTGTAATGTTAGAAAGTGTCACTCGTCACCACAAGGTCACCAATCCAAACAGATCTGGTCACATCTTTCGACCCACGAAGGAATACATGTACAGTACTTACTTCGTTGGCAGAAATAGTTGCAATTTGCCGCGCAGAGCTTCACTCCCAACACATAGGTCCCCCTCCTTTTCATCATCGCCACACAGTGAGCACGTGGAAAGTTGTGCCCCTTCCAGTGGTGGAAGGACCCGAGAGAGTCACCATTGCTCCAGACGAACTCACCCTCTTGTCCACGGTCACTCAGTCCAATCCAGATGTTTCTGCCGAAAAGAAAAATACTTATTTAGAACTTCAGGTGACCTTTGACCTCCAATTTACGTGACTACTACCAGAGCTGATGAAAGATGGCGGATTCCCCGTGGAAGCTTCTACACACAGCTAGTAAAGGCTTGGGGTAACAGTTAAATTCTTTGTTAGATAGTGGTTTCTTTGTAATGTAGTAGGATTGTTTGCTACATAGACAAAATACATAATTTACTGAAGATGACATAGTCAACAAAAATACGACTTATAAAATGTAATATTCCATTACATCCATTTGTTCAAACTATATACATTGTACTAGATGGTAAGTGTACGGTTTCTTTTTAATGATACTCCACAGCCATATGGGCATTACAGCAAAGATAAAGCATAAAATACTGGTTCACCGGACTAGCAAAGTTGGAAAAGGTCCATTAGGCGATAGTCAAAAGAAATACTGGTTCTACATCTCAATTATAAGTTGAATTGTATTGAATGTAACAGGTTATTCTATAGCATTAGTCCATGATGTATGTCAGTAAATAGTACATGCTATACAACTCCATATTACCTCTTGCTTTTCGCGTTTTCAATCAGATATTGGTGAGTGGCTGAGTCGGGCCAAACAACTAGTTTCGCCCTACGACTGTCACAGTCCCTTTCGGCTGAAAAAAAATGTTTTTCTATTTGGCGAGAGGTAGTAGCAGGCTTCGTTCCAATACTCAAAACCTGAAGAGCATCTCTCTGCATCAGAAAAAAAAGACAAAAGAACACGTCTGTCAAATACTTTGAGGAAGCATAGGGTGATAACATGTAACCACTACAAGACTAGACGACTAGTCAAAGTCATGGATGGTAGTCCTCATTCAGTAAGCAATGTCGCGTTTCGGTCATCAATTTGGTATGATTTCACCAGCCAGAGAGTCCAAAGATTTCCATATTTGTCTAATAATCTACAGTTTTTACGATTCAATTATCATACTGTCCCACAGAATATAGTGAATATAGTTATTATAGCTCAATTTATACGTCAGACAGGCTAATACACTTATTATTTACCCGTGCAAGTGTTTCCATCGCCAGTGTATCCTTCGTTACAAGCACAGGTGTAGCTCCCAAGTGTGTTGGTACAGGTGGCATGTTCATCACAGGTACTCTCCTGAGCACACTCGTCATCATCTGACGAAGAGGAGCGCATTGAGTTACAGCGTATCTTTACATACGTGTTTATGCGTTTGCAATGTACTTTAGTGAACAATGGAGGTAGTCCTCAACATCGCGTTAATGCAGTGAGTCAAACATTCAATGATTTGGCAAACAATAATCTTTTACAGAGTTCACTACGCATGTGCGAGCGACAGAAATCCTGGACAATATGTCAAAGGTGAAGGCCCATGGCATAAGAAGTAAACAGTCTCGTCTCTACCATTGTTTGCCACCATGACGAATTCCATGAAAATGTCCGAAATACTAGCGCCTGCAAAATGGTGAAATGTTTACGTTCATGAGGCCTTCAACATTGACATATTACCCATAATTCTTGTCGCTCGCCCATGCGTAGTGAACTCTGTGAAAATGCTTATTGACCGATCTTACCTGTACATGTGTATCCATCGCCACTGAATCCTTCCAAACAGGCGCAGGTGTAGCTCCCAGGTGTATTGGTACAGGTGGCATGTTCGTCACAGTTGTTTGTTTGGAGGGTGCACTCGTCTTCATCTGCACAGAAAAGAATTCGTGTTTGATGTCAACTTATCATATATCTAACTTATTAATTCATTCATTCATTAATCAGCCCTTGAATACGCCCTACATATGGTATATATCTTCCGAATGTTTTCACCTTCATCTGTCGACATTCCACAGGTCACCTCAAGGTCAGCAATCCCGCATCTGATACCAGCGCTGCAGTCACCCAGGGTCGCGTAGAGCCGTTGGAGGTCTCTTTTGATGTCTTCTTCGTTAAAGGCGCATAGACCACTGAAGTAGCACAGCTCATTCTTTTGCCGGGCTCGCCCAGGGCGGTAGGAACCTAGGAATAGAATGCGATTTTGTGATTTTACTTAGGCTTTGATAGGTTCCGATGGTACCGGTGCCCATCAGGGATGTAGCCCAGGCTGGGCTCCAAAGACACAAATTTGCCCCGGTGGACTACTGGATACCATCAGTGTTTCCCACAAGTAGGTCACGGCGTCTATTTGTTACCAGGTGCCGATTTCATTTTAAATCCGACTTTAATTCAACTCCGTGCCCGGCAGGGCCTACAAAAACATGAGCCGCAAGGTAACGCCCGTGCTAAAAAACAGCCCTGCAGGGCCCCTTTTTACACTTAGAACCTAAGCTTAAGGTGGGCTAGATGCTATGCTACAGGGTATATAGTACATCTCGTTTCAAAGCATTGTTAAAGACCCTTGATATGATAAAAATGTTTATTTTGCACTTACCAGAGCAGTCAGGCCAAGGTAAGTCTTCTGCCGGATACCACACAGCGTTCCAATCGCACCGATACGTGTCCGCTGGCTCATGCGCGAAGTCGTACCTCAATTAGAAATGATTTCATGTTAAAAACCATGTTCAAATGTTAGTTTCATAGTGAAATTAACTTAAAACATAATTTTAGTGTATCACTATAAAAGAGAATTTGGAGGTAAATTTGAAAAGTTATGAAATACAAGTAATTTACCTGTCATTACAGCTTATGCTGCAGTATTTCTGAGCACCGGCTTCGGCCACACCACACGCCACTGCCCCGTTCAGAGGAGGTGCCGGAACAACGCATTCAGGGGCTGGGGATAGAGAAACATGATAAAGCTTATGACATGTACAGGAAGGCTGTATATAGAGTAGGATCAAGCTAGGTAATTTATAGTTATTCAAGAACTCTAAAGTCCTTTAAATATCTATTTATCCTTAAACTGCAAGATATATACCTTCGATAACAATATCGAAGTCACAGGTAGTCCCATCAGCAAAGCCTTCAGCCCAGCACAGGACGTTGCGGGTTCCAATGGGAGCGGCGTCCCCCTTGTTAGCAGAACACTCGTGATTGGCCAGCTCGTTGGACGGTTGGAAACGAAACTCCGGATCGGTCCAGTCCAGGAGACCTCCGTCTGTGGAGTTAACTGTTATCCGTGTGTCGGCGGGGCAGGATACAAGGTTGGGAGCGTTCCGTTCTAAACGGAGGAATTGACAAAAGTATATACATCAATATAAACTACATCTTTGATACCTTTTGAATATATTGTTGCTTGTATAGAAAGTGAACAAAATCCGGCGGTCTCTTCGGGTAGTATGCTCACGTCGTATACAAAATGTAGTTTTACATGCAGTTTCGTTATTCTATCAGTAAGCTACAAAGAACCGTAAGTGGAGTCCTAAGTGATGGAAATATTCACTGACCACAGAGAAGTCCATTCCCAGTATATCCATCGTTGCATGTACAGGTGAAACTGCCGTCAGTATCGGTACAACTCGCGTCTTCATGACAGTTGTCCGTGCCCGTGGCACACTCATCTACGTCTGAAAATTATATATGTTGAGCTGCAAATGGAGTCCATTGCCAGAGTATCTGTTATTACATTCACAATTGTAACTACCAGGTGAAATTTCTGGTGTTTTCCGTTTTACCTTTCTATTCTACCCGTCCAGTCCATTATACAGGAGTATGTTGTTGTTGTTTAAAAATTTGTTGTTTTTTGTTCAGCATACTAACTAGATAAAACAGGGTGGCACTGCTCTCAAACGTATTCGAACAGTACATCTTAACATCAATGGCAATACATACATACAGAAACAATAACAATATATAAACAAAGCTACAAAGAAAACTAGTGTATGAATGCGTATGTTGATATTTTACTCCCTGCAAACTGCACCGAATGTTTTCACCTTCTTCATCTGTCGACATTCCACTGTGACAGGTCACCACAATGTCAGTAACCCCACATCCGATACCAGCGCTGCAGTCACCCAGGGACGTGTAGAGCAGTAGGAGGTTTCTTTTGATGTCCTCTTCGTTAAAGGCGCAAGTACCACCGTAGTAGTATAGCTCATTCTTTTGCCGGGCTCGCTCAGGGCGATAGGAAACTAGGAATAGAATGCGATCAGAAAATGATATACGGGTCTGGGTATGATTTTATTTAGGCTTAGGTTCCGATGGTACCGGTGCCCATCAGGGATGTAGCCCCGGCCGGGCTCCGAAGACACAAATTTGCCCCGCGGGACTACCGGATATCATCGGTGTTTCCCACAAATAGGTCACGGCGTCTATTTGTTACCAGGTCCCGACTTCATTTTAAGTCCGACTTTAATTCAACCAAGTGCCCGGCAGGGCCTACAAAACATGAGCCGCAAGGTGTCCCACGGGACCACGTAGGAGTAACGCCCGTGCCAATAAAAAAAACAGCCCCACAGGGCCCCATTTTACACTTGGAACCTAAGCCTAAGGTGGGCTGGATGCTATGCTACAGGGTATACAGTACAACGTTTCAAAGCATTGTTAAAGACCCTTCATAAACACATTTATTTTGCACTTACCAGAGCAGTCAGGCCACGGTAAGTCTTCTGCCGGATACCACACAGCGTGCCAATCGCACAGATACATGTCCGCTGGCTGCACCGCAAAGTCGTACCTTAATGAGAAATGATTTCATGTTCAAATGTTAGCTTCAAAGTGAAATTACCTTAAAACGTAATTTCAGTATATCACTATAAAAGAGGAATTGGAGGCAAATTTGAAAAGTTATGAAATACGACAAGTAATTTACCTGTCATTACAGCTTATGCTGCAGTATTTCTGAGCACCGGCTTTGGCCACAACACACGCCACTGCCCCGTTCAGAGGAGGTGCCGGAACAACGCATTCAGGGGCTGGGGATAGAGAAACATGATAAAGCTTATGACATGTACAGGAAGGCTGTATATAGAGTAGGATCAAGCTAGGTAATTTATAGTTATTCAAGAACTCTAAAGTCCTTTAAATATCTGTTTATCCTTAAACTGCAAGATATATACCTTCGATAACAATATCGAAGTCACATGTAGTCCTATCAGCAAAGCCTTCAGCCCAGCACAGGACGTTGCGGGTTCCAATGGGAGCGGCGTCCCCCTTGTTAGCAGAACACTCGTGATTGGCCAGCTCGTTGGACGGTTGGAAACGGAACTCTGGATCGGTCCAGTCCAGGAGACCTCCGTCTGGGGAGTTAACTGTTATCCGTGTGTCGGCGGGGCAGGATACAAGGTTGGGAGCGTTCCTTTCTAACCGGAGAAATTGACAAAAGTATATTCAAAATTTAAACTATATCTTTGATACTTTTTGAACATATTATTGCTTGTGTAGAAAGTGAACAAAATCCGGCGGTCTTTCCGGGTAGTACGCGCACGTCGTATACAAAATGTCGTTTTACATGCAGTTTTGTTATTCTATCAGTAAGCCATATAGAACCTGAAGTGGAGTCCTAAGTGATGGAAATATTCACTGACCACAGTAAAGTCCATTCCCAGTAAATCCATCGTTGCATGTACAGGTGAAACTGCCGTTAGTATCGGTACAGCTCGCGTCTTCATGGCAGTTGTC
Organism: Branchiostoma floridae; assembly: GCF_000003815.2. Taxonomy (NCBI): domain Eukaryota; kingdom Metazoa; phylum Chordata; class Leptocardii; order Amphioxiformes; family Branchiostomatidae; genus Branchiostoma; species Branchiostoma floridae. Next base: position 3,014,067 of record NC_049987.1, on the reverse strand, counting down.
CATGCCCGTGGCACACTCATCTACGTCAGAAAATTATATGTTGCGCTGCAGATGGAATTCTTTGCCAGAGCCAGAGTATCCGTCATTTCATTCACAATTGTAACTACCAGGTGAAAATTTCTGGTGTTTTCCGTTTTACATTTCTATTCTACCCACCCAGTCCATATTACAGAAGTATATTGTTGTTGTTTCAAAATTTGTTGTTTTTTGTTGAAAATACTAACAAAACGGAACAGAGTGGCACTGCTCTCAAATTTATTCTAGCAGTACATCTTAACATAAATGTCAATGCATACATACAGACAAAATAACAATATATAAACAAAGCTACAAATAAAACTAGTGTATGAATGCGTATGTTGATATTTTACTCCCTACAAACTGCACCGAATGTTTTCACCTTCTTCATCTGTCCAAATCCCACTGAGACAGGACACCCTAATGTCAGTAATCCCACATCTGATACCAGCGCTGCAGTTACCCAGGGTCGCGTAGAGTCGTAGGAAGTCTCGTTTGATCTCTTCTACGTTAAACGTACATGGACCACTGTAGTAGTAAAGCTCATTCTTTTGCCGGGCTCGCCCAGGGCGGTGGAAACCTAGGAATAGAATGCGATCAGAAAATGATATCAGGGTCTGGGCATGCTTTTAATTAGGCTTAGGTTCCGATGGCACCGGTGCCCATCAGGGATGTAGCCCCGGCCGGGCTCCGAAGACACAAATTTGCCCCGCGGGACTACCGGATATCATCGGTGTTTCCCACAAATAGGTCACGGCGTCTATTTGTTACCAGGTCCCGACTTCATGTTCAGTCCGACTGTAATTTTACTCGGTGCCCTGCCGGGCCTTCAAAAACATGAGCCGCAAGGTGTCCCACGGTGCCTCGTAAGGGTAACGCCCCTTACCAAAAAACAGCCCGGCAGGGCCCCTTTTTACACTTGGAACCTAATAAGCCTAAGGTCAGTTGGATTCTATGCTACAGGGTATACATCACATCTCGTTTCAAAGCATTGTTAAAGACCCTTCATGAAAACGTTTATTTTGCACTTACGAGAGCAGTCAGGCCACGGTAAGTCTTCTGCCGGATACCACATAGCGTTCCAATCGCACCGATACGTGTCCGCTGGCTCATGCGCAAAGTCATACCTCAATTAGAAATAATTTCATGTTAAAATATTAGTTTCAAAGTGAAATTAACTGAAAACATATTTTTATTGTATCACTTTAAAAGAGGAATTTGAGGCAAATTTGAAAAGTTATGAAATATGAAAAGAAATTTACCTGTCATCACAGCTTATGCTGCAGTATTTCTGAGCACCTTCGGCCACACCACACGTCACTGCTCCGTGGAGGGGAGGTGTTGGAACAACGCATTCAGGAGCTGGGGCGGTGCCATCAATGAACAGGATCAATAGCACCGCAGTCACAGCCAAATATTTGGCCAATCGAAAGTTCATCTTTGTGGCCTGAAATCGACGGCAGAACCTGGGTTTTTACGCAACTGTAGCATTCACGGTTGGATTTGAGGCACTAATCAACTCTGAGGCAGTTTATTTTCTACCTTTTTAGTAGCTGCACCTAGCCTTGGAGAATGTATATTCGTGATCTGAGGTAACAAATATAACGAGGGCCGCCCTAAGATGCTCGCCTTTTTACGCGCTCGAACTCACGGCGTTCCATCACTAGTTGCCAAAGAGTGGTCAAGTTTTGATCAATGAATTTACAAAACATTTATCTAGAGACCATACTTGAATAAGGAAGGCATCCATACTTATCATGAACCATTCAACCTACGCGTAAAAACTGGCAAACACCGAGGACGTTATCGTGAATATAAATTCCGATTTTGAGCTGCGTTAAACAGTGCGCTCTAACTTGCCCCGCTCTTCGGAAGCTGGTGACCAATTTAGACAAACATAAATAAAAATTCTAATCTTATGATATATTAGCTTTCCTTTGACGTAGAATTGTGATTGTGTGTGCTTCTTGTCTCCCGCGAGGAGGGCTAAATCTTTCACAATCCAGGTCGTGTTTTCATGGGAAATGGGCGAAATGCACTGAATGTGGCGGCCCGACTAACAAAATCATTACGAAAAACGACAACACCAAAATCACCAAAAAGCTCTGTGTACGTATTGGGAAACATATTCGACATCACTCCGTGACGTTTCATTTTTATAGACGGTACGAATCATTTGTTAGAGTAACAAATCTTTGGGGCGATCGCTCATCTGCCACCTGCGGGGCCACACTCCCTGGGGAAAACAGCAGCGGTGATGCTTATGTTGTTTTTCTATGGCCGGTCTTCTTCTCAACAAACATTTGAAGACCAATATTTGTAGCGTTTTGTGAAGCTTTATTTCTTATGTGTATGACAGTTGTGTGGCTGTTTTTTACTGGTTGTTTATTCATGGACACGGGCCACCAATACCTAGTAACAGGTGACCACAGTGATTCGGCGCTACCAACATTATTGTGAAAATTCTGTCTTAAAAAAAAGGGAAGTGAATATTTGTAAACATTTTTTTGATAGAAAAAAAAGCTGTTTGTTTGGACTTGGTTTATTTACCTTTCTAATCATCATAGTCAGTGGCAACAAACACGGCGCACTTATGCATAATAAGATCAGCAAAAAATCCGGGCATCTTAGGGCAGGGGTCATCTTAGGACGGCCCCCGTTATATTCCAGATTGATCCTAACAACAAGACCAGCTACAATCCCTAACTTTTCCACGCTTGCCTGAACATCGCAGCTTCACCACTAGAGGGCAATTTTGTATAACAAATCCAACTGTTTAGAACTATAGGTCATAGCGATACGACAGCTTTGGAAAGCATGACGTCATGTCAACAGATACCATCTTTTACACAACATTGGAAATGGAAAACGTCACTACCTGAGATTTGGCTTTAATTGTAAAACTATTGCTGTTTTTTTGGCAACCAGTGATGAATTGCATGTCGATTTAGGGGCCTGAAAACTTTGAAGAAACGTGTCCTGGCTATAACAATATAATGGGAAAAGTTAATATGTAAAATCTTCAGGGTGTAAAAGCCGTTGACAAGTCTTGTTTTGTTTTGTTTCCAAATCAAAGGAAAAATTTAGTACAGTACCTACCTCAGATAGAAAACGTGTTGCATGTATGGGCTAACGTCACAAGGAAATGACCTTCGTCAAAAATGGCACGTTCACTTGTAATTATTCTAAGTGTGCACGCGTATGTTAATATCACACAGCTGACTGAATTAAAACCCTCGGCGGTGTAACACAATGCGTATGGCACATTTTGGGAGGAGTATTAATGATTTTGTTGTTAACTGTATTACTAGCTCGACAAAAGAGGCCCCATGATTGGCTAGAACTTGTCTATGGATAACGATGTCATAACCAGCTTAGATTAAGATCTTGTGACGTTTCGAATATATCTAATATCAACAGGATTTTTTAAATCAAAGTCCCCTTCATGTGTTTACATTATTGTCACATTTCTATCAATATAACGTATTGAAATGGTTTCATACTAACAAGAGAAATGTTTATGTTTTGGTATTTGGTATCATTCTACTTGGATGATTTGAAACGTCACAAGGAAATGACCTTTAGCAAAAATGGAGCTTTGACCTACGATCACCTGAGGTGTGCCTGCATCTGCCATTATAGCCAGCTCACTGCGTCCAAAATTTGTTTTGATCAAATCCAACTTTATGTGCACACAGTTTTGTGAAAAATAAAAAAGAATGAAAACTTTGAAATGATACTATGTACATGGTCGTAGTCAAAGTCCTTCCTGTGCCTGATGGCGCATAGGGTGGTGCCGATCTCTGTTTCAGTAGCCCCGGGCCACACAACTTTGTGCAATCACTACTGCAGGGGGCTAGTCCACTGGTAGTGGTGTGTGTTCAACTTCCATGCTCTTTCCCGAATGCTGAGTGCTAAGCAGAGAAAGCAGTATGTACCTTTGTGCCAACTACAGTGCAGTGGACAAAACAGTAAACTGACAAATATGCACAGAATAGCCCTCCACTCTGCAGCACTTGGATCTGCGGCATTCAGTGGCATCTTCCACCTGCCGTTTTGCAAGACAGACACGAAACAAGGGCCTTGTGTTGGCGTAACTGGCAGTTACCAGTCCCGGTGCTCGAAACCTAGAAACCCCGGGTTCGATACTCGTCATGCCCCCGACGTTGCGGCGTTGGAAACGACACTTAACACGACCTTCTTCACTTCACCCGGGTGTAAAATGGGTACTTCACTACGGTCGGGGATCTCTTTATGTGGCAATTTAAATATAAGTTAACTTGAGTGCAGTGCCACATTGTCTGCCCGGAAGAAAAGATAAAAAAGGCGATCTTAGCCCTCCCACTGAGTGTCTTGTGAAGACTACTAGTGTGCCACACTGTGTGACAGATCGTTCAACAAACTTTACAGATAACCTTTGTTCGTTTCGTTTGCTTTTGAATTGTAATTGTACATCGCATCCACATGAAAGGTCACACACATCCAGTTTTTTCACTCGTCGATCGCCTTCTTTGGGGTTTAGCATGGCTACCGCCCACCAATCAGTTTAACGACATGCTCAGACATAGTTTAGACCGTACCTTTCATTTTTAAAGTCTTCTGCAACCTACATATAATCATCATTAAGGACGTTCAGAGGTAGAATGTAGCTGGTGAAAACGTACCTGTGTCAGACAATCCTGACCGGTCAGTCGGCGCAACACTTGTTCTTATAGTGGTCTACACAGAGTCGCCCTGGCTACCTGACCTTGTACGCGCGTCGGTCCATATATACGTATAGCTTTACATGTGGCTATCATTATATGAACAATAGCTTGACAGTTAAGGGCACCAATGGGACTGCTTTGCAACAGAGTTGAAAGTTGACATTTAGGGGAATCCCCTTTCTGCCTGCGGCATAGTTAGACCTTTGTGTTATCACAAAACGTCTCTGTCAAGGAAATGGCGTTGACATTGAAATATCGTCACTTCAAATGACGTCATAATGTCGTCCCATTATATGGTGATGACAGAATTTTTTGTGAGGATTTACTTTGTCTTGTAGTATCCCATAAAAGTTTGGTGGTCATACGATAAGAAGTCTAGGAGTTAATCCCAAAAGTTGGTTTTAAGTGTATATTTTTGCTGGGGTCCGTTTGGACCCCAGACGGACGGATCACAGGCTTTCCTTATTGTTTCCACAGTATTGTACCAATTGTCGTAAAAACGTAGGGAAAGGTATGGCAGATATTGACTGACAAAGTCACGGAAGGAATTTTTCCTCCGATCAAAAATGTTCAAATGACACTTCAAAATATATGCCTGGGGTCCAAATGGACCCCACTTGGGTGTTTGAGGGTTAATGACATTACAGACCCATACACATACACATTTTGAGCACAATACTGTGTGTTAGAAATACTGTTACTGATGCTTCCTATAAAGAACTGTAACGACATGTCAAAGAAGTAAATTTGGTTACATTTTTGAGCATTGCGGTGCTCATTGCGTTATTTAGAGTAGGGACAGAGAAAAAGCAGACAACATGATTATTACAACACCTTCATTTTCATAGAGTTTATAAATCAGAGCATACATGACAGAAGAGACGCGACCCCGTGCCAATCATTTCGATAAAAGATTAAGAATCAATCTGCTAGCTCAACATACATTTTTCTAGCCTGACTAAATCTCGCTTATAGCAGCCCGCCCAACATTCGGCCGGCCGGCCTCCTCTGTTTGCGTGGAGGAGTTACATCCCTCGTCTGCAGGGTTTGTGCTGCACAAACTAATCGTTTCCTTGTGCTATTTTTAACCGGTGCAGATGTAAGGATTTCCAGTTAGGTGTTTGTTCGTGGAATAGCTAAACGATGCACTACCATTTAATGTCAGGGACGTTCTTATCTTATTAGCCACAAATCGGGTTAAAGTCACGATGTACAAAAGGGGCTGACATGGACGAGTATCCAGTACACGCTACAGTCGTGAAAACATATTGTTGCTGATTCGTTATTTATTCGTTATATATCAATGAGATATCGGTTTCTTCTGCGTATAAACATATGATTAGGGACATACTATTTCAATACACGGGGTGTCATGGCTGAACAAAACATTTAAAGAATACGCAGGATCTGGGTGGTCTGTTATGCCACAATCGGGCCAAATGTGCCAGGAATGTTGAAAAATTTCTAATGATTTCGTTATATAGAACGTGACAAAACATTCTTCAACAACCCCCTGTTCAAAAGTGGGATAACCGTTCAATGAACCGAGGTCACAAACCTGGGCCTGGCCGGGTTGTTTTAGGAAACGAAAAATAAAAATGTATACCTAGAAGTAAACAAAAATCATGCCCAAGACTTGAAGAGAAATATCTTTCGCGGACACTTACATCATTTTATATACTAGTAAATACATAAGTGAGGCTGTAAATCTAAGGGCACAACCCTCCGTACGTGCAATTTGTCTGATTTCTACCTTGGAAATTGCCATTACATCACAAACAGTCAAATGTGTACTCTGTAAATCCTAATTACATCACAACCAACTATATTTCTAAGTTGTAAATTACCCTTACCTCAGAAACAACTGTATTTGGGATACACGTCACAAGTGAAATGTTTTGGGGCGTTCCCAAAGTGCCTCTACTGACATGTAATAATGAGAAAATCGGCTTTGACTCTAGGCCAAATCTTATCTGTCACTCTGGGTGACTGCATCTATTGTGTATAAGCATTGGCATTTCATGGTGAGATAATGATAGTGTACCACAATCAAAATATACTTTTTACTGTTTTTTTTTTGCCAAAGGAGTAGTAGAAACTGGACGCAACTCACGTTAGGAGGGTTGTCAAATTTTACAAGATATCTGTAAATATCAGGCGTCATGAAATTCCGCTGTACTTGTGCAAAAAAGGATGACCTAAAACATCATGTCTAGAACATTCCGTGTCAAAAAGTCATATGTGTGACATAGGTAGCTTGGCGTATCAAAGCACCAGAGTCTCTTCTGTCCTCTCCACAAATACGGAAGAGACACGGGAGCTATAATACGGCTGGATATCAGGTTAGGACATAGTGATATACGATTCCAAAACTAAGATTCGTACATTTAGTGTTTTAAAACAAAATAAAGATATTTTTTTTTACTTATTGCAGCCTTACCTGGAAGTTCAGTACAAGGTGATAAATAGTAGAAGCACGAATATGAGTAAAGAGTAACTGTCAATGACAGGTCTTAATGGATCGCTGTATGTGAGATGAGTCTTGACGGTGTCATCGTCGTAAACGTAAACAACACACGCCACCTAGCGGCAACGCGAGGTTCCACAGTTCTCTCAAAACATGTTGTCTTTAATATATTGCCGTACTTACTGCACGTTGTATGTACCTACCGGGCAGCTTTCGGAAACAAAAAGTATGATAGATCGCAAGCAGTGCTGTATACGAAAGGTGTAGGGAGTGCTGGTGAGATTTTATCGCCCAGACACATAGGTAAGAAGTTTCAAAAGGTAGGGAGAGCAAGAATCCACCCCGGCCAGCAATAAAAAAGGGCCGGTGTGACAGCGATCTCGCCCCCCCCCC
>NC_049987.1:3003546-3006383 GCF_000003815.2 Branchiostoma floridae | reverse complement strand
AGGGAGTAACGTATATGTCACCTTATTACCTGAAGATGTTATACCTCGAAAGTCGATACTATGCGGTTCGGTGCAAACAAGCCATTGAAATGAAAAATGCTTTTTTTTTTTTGCAGTTGAGGTGGCATAAAAAGACAGCGCTATCGCGAACGCATAAATGAACACCATCTATGCACCGAATAAGTCAGCTATATGTTTTCGATTTGTCACAGTATTTTCTATCTTGTGCAGGAAACATTTCCAAAGCACAATTAAATAAAAACACAAGTGAATAACAGTTTTTATTATAAACACTATCTACACGCAAGTTGATATACCTGTTGCTAAATGCTACACAAACACTGGTAAAGTACCAGTCTTAAGAAACACGGGCAAACGCACCAGTTCCTAAATACTAGAAAAAAGAGTCATGTTGGAGGTGAAGATATCCCTTGGCCAGGTGCATATACCAAAATGTGCGTTATTCTAATGAATACCTTATTTGCATAATTTATAAAGACATTACATAGTTCTTTTGTGGTCAATTCATGGTAGAGACTTCATATTGGAGATACACTAGAGGACAGGTAAATACAATGAAACACATCTTATGTCAAGACTAGGGTACGTGCAATAACGGGAATACAAGGGACCCAACCCTCCTTGTCTGAAACAAGTTCAACTATCTTATTACCATGTAATTCACGCTGGTCTGTTGCTAGGCCATTCTTCTCGTTGCTATGCTAATAGGCCACACCCACAGGCGGGTCTGAAGTGCCGCACGGCATATATACAGAAAGCAGCAGAAGTATTTCCCAAGATTATGATCGATTAGTTTATGATATAAATTAACAAAAGCATATACATGACAAATAAAAATGTCAGCCTTGAAACGACGTAAAACTCAAAAAGTGTCAGTGCAATACAGTGCTCAAATCCCCGCTTTCACGGGACGTGGCAAAAGTCACTTTCAGTCTCTGAACTCTGAACCCCACCGACTTTTTTTTCTCATTTACGTTGGAATCAAACATTTATACCCTTATCTAAGCTCAAACTTTCTAAAATAAATTTCTACTGTGTAGTTTTTTATGTCTGATACATTTAAAATTCTGTTCCTATTTACCGATACTTTTTTCTCCCATAATTCCTGAACGCACCGATAGAAAAACAAATACGAAAACCAAGATGGTGGGCGGCTTTTGCTCTTTCAAATGGAGTAGTTTTTGTTTCATTTTATCGGTAGGATCGGAAAATATCGGTCAAAATATGAAATGAGCACTTTATTCAGAGTTTCCACGCTGAAAAAGAGATGTTTTGAAGCTATAATGAGGCGGTGTTGGCATAGATGACAGAGCCTTATTAGCGCCCCTTTGTCTTCGCGGGCACTTTCATGCAAATCATCTCTTTGTGCCTGTGCTGGGAGCGGGGTTTTCAACTGTAAATCAAATGCAAAGTCTCTGAAATTGTTTGGTGTGTGTATTCAGTACTTTTGTCCTGTAAGTTACAAGCAAGGAGTTTTGATCAAAGCTGCTTGTTTTAAGCTAGTTTTGGACGAACCACGTTTTTTTTTTTTCACTATCGTTCCGTAATTTGATTTGATTGTGTATCAAAGGCAACTATATTCTGGTCATCGGTTACATGAATCAGACTTAAGTTTTCATCCTCCTAAGTTGTGTGTGTTTTGTGTATGCTTGTGTATTTTTCCTTCTTTATTCTGTGTTTGGGTCGAGTTTTCGTGACCGCTTGGGAAATCAAACATGGCGCCCGCCGGTTCATCTCAGGTCAATGGGATAGTCTACTGTATTGTGGTGGGAAATGTTGCGTGTGGTTTCGGATTGTTTTCTTTAGCAAACTAAACAGAACGTATTACTAAGTTAATTCATTGCAGGACTTTTATTCAAAATAACCAGAACACATTTCACAGAATATGTGACTCAATTAGATAATTGGTTTCAAAATAAATGGTGTCTGTGTTTTTTTAATGTACAACTCACCCATGCTGCTACAAATGATGTTACCCAAGTGGGATTATTGTTGTCAAGAACTGACGGCGTCGGTAATTCGTAACAATTTACAAGGCACCTTTTTGAAAAGGTCTAAAATGCCAGATCAGGATTACAACTAAACTTTAAGGTTGGTCTACAACCTGGGCAATGATTGGAGAGAAAAACGTACAAACTGGGACTGGCCATGGACACAGTGTGTTTAATAAATGGTGTCTTCTATTTGAGCACAGTAGCGCTCGGTGCAACCAATCCGTTCCAACTGTTGCGCTATCTTGTTCTATTTTATCGGAAGGAACTTTCAAACCGTATCCTGTCAATAATTTCTCGCTGAAAAGTGGCTTGGTAAAGCTGTTTATATTACAAATACGTTCAGTTTGGAATATTTTACTACTACTAGCGCCATATTGAATCTTTTGCCGTCGAAACCCAGCACAAATCGTCCAACTTCACCAGCGGGGAGCTGGCTGGTATTTTTTGATGATGGAATATCTTTAGGTATTTTGACCATAAGATGGACAAAACTATACTGAAAATCCTGTTGGTTTTGAGTCAGGCAACGAATTGGTATTGTTAAAACGTGCTAATATAATAACAATTGATACCAGTGGCAGGTAACGCATATGAATAGCGACGTTGACACAGGGGAGATATCGTAACATAAACATTACTACGGCCCGCCTTTTAAATTTTCAACCAATCACGGACAGTTTCCAATGGAGACAACAGTGATTGACATCTAATTATCATCAATATTCATGTCCCACAAGTGGGGATTTTTCATGCCCTTTTGGACCATCGTGTTACGTTAATATTGATACTATGGAGGGAGTTATGTATCAAACTCGTGTATAT
>NC_049987.1:2992446-3003446 GCF_000003815.2 Branchiostoma floridae | reverse complement strand
GGGCGAGATCACTAGCGGGGGGGGGGGGGGGGCTACATTCACCCTGACCAAAAGATGGTGGACAATCAACTAAACATGCTATTTTCTCATATCTCAGCCCAAACTAGACGTCTTCAGCGGAAGAGAAAAATAAATTATCAGGGTTTACAGAATCAACGATTCCAAGATTTGATAGACGCAATGACGTAACAACGACCTACTCAAAGTGGTGTCGATAGTCTGTGTTGTTTTCGTGTTATTTTTGTATCAGATTTCTTACTGCGTTTTTTGTGTGTGTTCTGAATGCACAGCTTCGCCTGACATGACAGAAGCGCCACCTATCGGAATGATTGTATGCTGCAGGACGTTGATGACGAAACATGAATTGTTCGCCAAAAACGTATCCGTTCGTATCTATACTGTTGTTTACTAATGAGTAAATATCATATTTTCCGTCAACTAAAAAAAAAAGATCGCAACTGTATACTGATTCCATAGATAAGGTCAATTCCAAGGTCAACGAAGAAGATCAGTTATTCTTTAGCAGGGTACATCCAACAGCCAAACGGCCTGTCTGAATGTACTCTGCTCTTTTCACCGTCACTCTTAGTACCTGTGGACGTCCCCCCAGACCAGCTTTCAGCCAATCAAAGATTAGGCTTTCCGTTTTCAAAAGCTGTCTCGTATGTATGAGTAACCTTATTAATATTTATAAGCAGGGCGGTCAGGAACTAAGGGTGACGGTTGAAAGAGCAGGGCACATCCAGACAGGCCGTTTGGCAGTTGGATGTACCCTGTGTAGGAGGATGTAACCCCCTATCCAACCCATTTATTCTCAGAGTTAGTTTGGTATCCAGTCGCACTATATAGCACCGGAGTCTCTTCTGTCCGCCTCGGAAGTAATGAGGCATAATTTAATTTCTCATGTAACAATTATTACTCTGTGACACTGGAGGGTAACCTCCAGTAACAGAGTATTGTAATCACTTTGTGCGTTGAGTGTTCGCACCTATATCTCTATGTTCCGTATGCCGCAATCGCATGTGGATTGGCATGTCGTCTGTACTCGGTTGGGAAATGATGCACGTTGTTTTTTTTTTCGCCGTAGCTGTTTTTATTACCTTTGCCAGAATGGCTAAGGTTATGTTTTGGGCGTGTTTGTGTGTGTGTCTGTGTGTCTGTGTGTCAACAGCATAACTCGAGAAGCCTAAGATGGATCCTAATGATATGTAATAGGTGGGTAGGATTCGGGAAAACAAAGGTCAAGTTCGATAATGGGCCCCCTAGCGGCTTCCTAAGGTACTGCAGCGGAAACTTATTTTTTTATATCTCGTGTTCTGGACATGCTGTGGTCATGATTTTTGAGTGGTAGATAGCCCTCGAGGCAGAGAGTAAGTGCTGTGAGTTTGGGCCCCCTAGCGACTTTTTTTTAAAACTGCAAGCACCGGTTTCCTTTCAAACTTTGGACAAGGATAACTCTACAACGTGTTGACGGATCGTCATGATTTTTGGTATGTAGATACAATGAGTGATAACTTATATAATGGTATACTAATTATGCAAATCAGCAGCTAATTTGCATAATAAATTAGGAAAATTTATAAATCCACTGCATTCCATGATATGACTTTCAAACTTGTCACATATGCTCTGGAAAGGAGAGAAATGTCGATAGATATCAATTATGCAAAAGATGACCTCATTTGCTTAATTAATGAGGAAATATAAACATGTTGATGGATCATCATGTTTTTCGGTATGTAGGTGGCGTAAGTGAAGACCTACATAATGAGATACAAATTATGCAAATAAACAGCTAATTTGCATAATAAATGAGGATATTTTATAAATTCACGAAATTCCATGATAGGACTTTATTAATTGTCACATATGTTGCTGAGAAAGAGAGAAATGTCAATACATATTTATCATGCAAATGATGATCTTATTTGTATAATCAATGAGAAAATATGAACGTGTTGACGGATCGTCATGATTTTTGGCATGTAGATAGCCTAAGTGAAGACTTATATAATGTGATACTTATTATGCAAATTAACAGCTAATTTGCACAATTGATTAGGAAAAGTTCATAAATCCACTGCATTCCATTATAGTTCTTTCATCAAAGTTGTCACATATGTAACTGAGAAATAGAGAAGAGAGTAAGAGGTGTATTTAAAGACTTTGAAAGAGAATAAGTCAAGAATGGATCAAAGGATCATCATGATTTTTGGTATGCTGATAGCTTAAGTAATGCTTGATACAATTTGATATCAAGTAATTGTAACTCGGGATCTAATTTGCATAATCAATGCCGAAATTTTATAAACCAACCCCAAGCATATAATTATAAAGAAAATGAAATGAGTAACGCATTTGTCTACAGACATCATTCTACATAAAAAAAAACTGGTTTATTTGGCAAAGGTATGTGTTCGTGGAACTCTAGTTATGGATGTTAAATTTCAGTTTTCACCCCTACAGGGGTGACGTAAGCATTAGCACATGCGCCTAGAGCCCACGGTGAGAGAGCTCAAATAAAAACAAGGCTTTAAACCATTGAAAAGCCTTTCTTGGTGGGATTTTATGTGAAATCTGGGCATTTTGGGAGTGGCTGCAGTAGGGAAGACCCTACACTGGTAGAATTAGTTGTAAAAAATGACCTTTCTCGATCGAGGGGGTTTCCGCACCCCCCTGAAATAGTGGCATCGTCGCCAGAATGCTGTTTTCAGCAAAATGGGCCAAACCAAGGGCTCTAATTAGGGGGGTGTATCAAAAGATTAGCCGTATAGAAATTCTTGCAACTGAATTTGCTAAGACTGGACATAGTTTGCTATCATTTGAAGGTAAGTTTGTATGGCTTGATCTTTTAATTCTTGAGGTAATTGCATATTTGTTTCCTCAACTCTCCCATAGGAACGCATGTATTACTGGCTGAAATTCTAATGGAATCGTCTCCCCTACATTGTCCGGTATAGTGGTTCAGGTCTTCCTATGATTGTGCCTAAAGCCTTGTAGTAATTTGATACCGTCAAGCAGATGTTGTCCTTGTCGGAATATGCCATCTCGTTCGGGCTTTGCGTTTCCAATATTGAGGTTTGTTTGACATAGCATACTGTTAACATTTTGCGCGGTTGATAGTCATATGCATTTTATGGTTAGAACGTGTTTGATCCTTGGGATGATTTTTTTTGCGGTAGCTGTTTTCATTATCGATGTAATAATTTGAGATGTCACCCCTATTTCCCTGGTATTGTAAACCAGCTGGCCTATATCCACAGCTGTCATTGACCTACTTTTTCATTTGGTGTCGTTCGATTGAGATGCTGACTTCGCTGTGTTTTAAATTTGGCAGTGATAGGTATGTTAGCTTTTAAGTAAGTTTTTGGTATAAGCTGACGTGATGTGTCCTGTATGCGATTCACTACTATATAGGTAGGGTGGCCACGCTCTTAATCTGACGGGTAGGAATGTGTATTTTGTGACCGGAACTCCGAAAGTAGAGGGAATTAGCAGGGGCAGAAAGAGTATGTTCATGTTGGGTAATTATATTTTGCACCAGGGATTGAAGGATAGTTTTCATGAATGGAAATTATATATTTGGCATATACACAGAATTAAGCCATTGTCAGTGGGAACTCAAACTTTAGGAAATAATTTGTGTACCTTATATTTTTAGGACTTGGAGGAGCGTGTGCGTTGTATACGACATAGGTTGAGTACTAGTATGTTTTGTTCCGGCTCCCTGAAAGTAAGGCGTGATGATCAGGAACAGAAAGGGACTGTTATGAACGGTGTTTATGTTTGAACCATACACACAGATTGTTATGTCACCATCAACAAACCATAATTACGTCACAGAGTTTGTTACCTACCGTCACTTGTTTGACTTTAGTTTTGTTGTTTTAAATTTTTTTTATTTTATAAGTAGATTTTACCGTTCTTTCAGTCATGTGTTTTCCTGCATGAATGCTGTGTAGCGACATCAAAGAATATTCCGTTTTTTTTTTCGGGGGCCATAGCGGTTAGGGGTCATGGCCATTGAGAAATGCTCGTGATTTTGCTCCGAACATCTGCTTGGATATAAGTTGAATATAAGGGTTGGGTGGGTAGGAGATCTATAACTGACGCATTTGATTGGTGGCAAAATCAGTGTATTAAACGAATTTTAGAAGCTTTTGATTCTTTTCGGGCCACGTTGATTTGATTACATGGACGAAATCTGCGGGCGCATCAAATTCCAGCCGTTTCCTAAAATAATTGTTTTCAACCATACTGTAAATACAGTCAAACCTGCTCAAGTCGACCACCCGGGGGACCGAGAAAAAGCGGTCGATTTGGACAGGTGGTCGGTTAGAAGAATATGGACTCACAACATGCCCGATGCATAGTATAAATGGTTTAAAAATTTCGGGACCGAGAAAAAGCGGTCGTAATGGCCAGTTGGTCTCTAAGAAGAGGTGGTCGCTTGGGCAGGTTTGACTGTAGTACAAAGCAGCTACAAGAAAGAGCAAATATATACTACATAAGTAGATTGTACAAAAAATATCGGAAACGTATACTAACCTATACTAACTATACATGACGCGATCCATATAATGAAATCAACATGGCCTCGGATGACATCAGTGGCGCATGAAATGTCAGTATTGTACATTCAGCTATGATGTTACAACTTAACAGCTGCGTTTTGGCGGGAGGCATCGCTGTGAATATGAATAGCGCTGAGTACAAAAGAACTCGCCGACCTTTTCCAGGAATATGACCCCGTTAGATTGTTACGCCCAACATTTTCTTTCATCGGCTTCCAAGAAGGCTATGGGAAGTGAGAGCGCCACCTGTTGACTGACGTCATATTGCACCCAGTCTAGTGGAAAATTTTGATATCGTGTTAGATATTTGTTATTGAATAAAAAGAAGATGTCATATACCCATGTTTTATCAAAAACTATTACTGTTTTTTTATTTAAAAAAAATCATAGGAACTATTTGAAACGTCATTGCTATTGTCAGACTATCTTTGAAACCTTCTTTTTGTTGTCTACGGTATATTTTCGAAAATTGTGTTTATTGGCAATGTGGTATTATTTTTATTATGATGGCAATATATTGATTATGAAATTTCAGAAGTTTGAACAAGTTGATAGCACTTAGTACTCGAGTTAATGCCCAAGACTGAATCTAGTGTGATCTTACGTAATCACCCCTTTTGTTCTCTCCTTGCGGTCTTTAAAAATCTGTAATAATTGGAACGTTTCCAGCGAAAGGAAGGAACCCCGACCATGCCCGGGCTTGTCTTAGGGTCGTTGGCCACGATTTATGCTTAGCAGACCACTTTCCGTGCGTAACAACCGCTAAGTAAAAACACACTAACCCCCTTCTGTCCCAGTTAGAGACAAACGCTTCGTATCATGTTGACAGACTCGTGTGCCAACCAAAACAAGAGTTCGGAGACCTCATACCTCCATGAAATATTCTGATTATGCAAATGACTTGCACATCTGCATAATTAATGCTTCTTCATGTACGCCTTTAAATAACTTACACAGGTCACTACGTTGACAATCCAATCATTTATTACATGTACTTCGATGAATTAGGACACTTTTACATTAATTATGCAAATTAGGGCCTTATTTGCATAATTTGTATCTGCTAATCTTCCACCTTCCACAAGTTACACATGGTACATGTATTTGAGTCCCATAATGGAAAATGTTGGAAATATAGATTTTCCTCATTAAGTATGCAAATTCAATTTGCACTTCATTATGTACATCTCTGCCAAACACACCTACATGCAAATCCATCATTCCTATGTTCCGTTATGGTCCCTGGAAGATTTTGACAAAATTCCTCCTGCATTTCCAGAGCAAGCCGCTAGGGGGCCCAAACCTATATACCCTTTTCCTCATGTCACAAGCTATCTGCCACCAAGAAATCAAGATTTTTAGTATGTCCAGCTAAAAAGATACAAAAAATTGAAGTTCTGCTGCAGTACCAAGGTCACACACCAGGGGGCCCAAAATTGACCTTGACCTTTATCTCTCCAACCCCTACCCACATACCAAATATCATTGCAGTCCATCAAGAGGTTCTCAAGTTATGATGCCCACAAATATCCGGAAACACAAACACACACACACACACACACACACACACACACACACACACACACACACACACACACACACACACACAGACACACTAAAAACTATACCTCCATTTCTCATGGAGGTAACAATCTTCGAGTCAACCGCGGTATAGCAAGGTGGTTGAAAAGAAAAATACACTTTAAATTCTACCAAATCTGACCCTGTCTTTTACGTATTACGACTCAAATTGAACTTAAGTACATTCGTAGCATGTGTACTTCTTGAGAACATTGATCCAAGACGTCTTGAAACGTTTAAGCTAAGGTAAAGAGAACTTCCGGAGGAGTACATCCGGTGTGAGGTCATGACCTAGTGGGCGTGTTGTACCGTGCCGTGACAAGCCCGGGGTAAAGATCGGCGGATTTCTCCGAAGTCGGCCCTAAAACTTTTGGCAGCTCTGACTACAAAAGTCAACCCGCAGCAGCAGTCTTGCCACAGTCTTCCTTGATCGCTTGGCCTAAGCAGCGGTCACAGAGAGAAGTTTGGAAGAGGGGCTGTCAGCGTATACGGGCGAAGAAAACATGGCGAAACAGTGTTTGAATTGTGTTATTGTTTGCGCAGTCTTCACGCTTGCACTGAGCGGCCTGGCGTCTTCCAAGTTTTCGTCGGGTAAGTTTTTTTTATATCTTATAGTACTTAGAGTACAATAATTGTTTGCAGGGTCAATTGTTCGTGTCACTGTTAACATTAAAACAATTTGCTTACCAGTTCTGTAAGTTGATGGTATATAGCTTGGGCGCTGTAAGAAACGACAATGATTCGTGAGCAAGCTCTCTTGGTCACTTATTGCCTACTTCTCAACGCAACATGTCATTATTCAAAGACCTTGAAATCTTCAAGTGACTGATATTTCAACCACATGTCGTCTTGAGTGAATCTTACGTTTGGGCAGTTGTCCCGAGTAGTCTGCTTGTTGGCTTTTCAGGAAGTATGAAATGCACTGTCAGCGATTTGTGGACTAACCACTGTGGTAGCCTGTGCGGATCAAGTAGACAAAAGGAAAAGGCTACTTTGTTATTTGAAACCTTGCTTGTTCACCCCAGCAAACATAGGTGTTAGTAGGTGGAGTAGGTAAGGTGGAGATGTTATGTGTTAGGACTTTAATGCTAAAAGATGTGTTAGTTTTCAAATAGATGGGGCGCTCAGATTATGAAACATTTTGGTTTAGTTTCGAGAGGGTGTTTCTTATGAAACTTTAGTGGTTAATGTTAGTCATCAGCTATTCTGTAGTGTGTAAGTCGGGCAGGTGTTTGTATGTACGGTGTCAAAATAGCACCTGTGAAACTAGGAGAGTTTCGGATAGCCATCATAGAGATCAGCAAACTTGTTTCAAATCTCGGGCTTTGTGTGTGCGTGGACGTTTGTGTGTCATGATGTTTTGGCGCCTGTGTGTGTGTGCGGTGTGTGTGTGTGTGTGTGTGTACGTGTGTGTGTGTGTCTGTGGGCGTGTGTGTAAGAGTCTGTATGTGAGAGAGAGAGTGTGTGAGTGTATGTGTGTCTGTGTGTTTGTGTGTGTATGCGTGTGTCTTTGTGTGTGTGTGTGTGTGGTTGTGTGTGTGTGCGTGGATTTTAGAATATACCACGTAGACACCGTATGCACGGTTTGGAGTAATGTATCTAAAACCCACCCCACACTGTGCAACAAAACTGACGTTTAGTGGCTTATTAGCGGGTCTGCCTCCTCTGATACCAATGACCTTAAAGTAAGTTAGAGGTCAAACCGCACGATCCCACAAAAGGACGACCAAAGTTCATTGTAACCTACCGCGACGTTAACACGATTGGAAAGACTTCAGATTCTGTTTACTCGGCAAGACTTTCACAGTTTACATCTGTATGTCATCGGCTTGGATCTTTGCCATGTAGCGTTGAAAGCTTTTCCATGTAACATGCCTTTGGCAAGGTTGAAGACTTTCGAGGTAAAAAGGATGTTTTTCTTTTGTGCTCACTTTCTGTGAAAAAAAGATGAAGCTAATATATATATATATATATATATATATATATATATATATATATATATATATATATTTTGCTTTAACGCAGACGGGGACATTGTAATACCGCGATCAACTTACTTATGTTTATAAACAGTGCCACGCGCATATTCTCCAAGCAGAGATTGAGTCGCTGAGATATAGTAGTAGCCGGGATTTGCAGGCTGAGCTCGTTCCTAGAGTAAGCCGGTAAAATACCGACTACTACAGTAACTACATCTCCGCGACTCATTCTCTGCTTGGAGAATACCACACGCAATGATCTGAACAGACAGAACGTAAATTTGGTCTCATAGGCTTTTAGGGAGTGAGTTGTTTGTTTCCTGGGCAAGGTTTGAGTTTGAGTTTATTTATTCGCACGTAGAACACAAAAACAGAGAAATGTACATTGGATAAAACAAATACTGTGCGGGAGGAAGGGAGGAAGCCTAACGGCTTATGCGAGCCCTCCTCCTATAACGTATGCAATTCTAATGAAATAATTGAGGTGATAAACAATTGATAATAAAACAAGGAAATGTATCAACTAAATTAACACAAGAAAGCCTTCAAATAGAGAAGCTAAATAACAATTAAATTATTAAAAGCAGGGAAATATATCAACTAAATAACAACTTAAGCTATCAAATGGAGAAATTAAGGAAAAATTATTGGCAACAATTTAAATATTGAAACTATCGTAACACAAATGAAGCTATATAATATAATAGAGAAGCTAAAGTTAACGAATTAAGAAAAAACAAGGATATATCGTAACTAAAGTGACACAAATAAAGCTATTATCAAATGACTAAAACAAGGAAATGTAGCAGCTAAATACCTAATGATTAAAACAACAATTAAATTATTAAAAACAGGGAAATATATCAACTAAATAACAACTTAAGCTATCAAATGGAGAAATTAAGATAAGATGTCAAATGTCAGTGGGAAAGGAAAGTAGGTGATTTTTAGATTGCGTTTAAAACTAATTATTGATGTTAAACATTTTAGATGGAGGGGGAGATTATTCCAATTAATTATACATTTGTATTTTACACTCATTTGGGCTACTGACGTTCTAACTAGGGGAATATGGAAATGAGCACTTTGTCGAGTTTGGTAATTATGAAAATGAGAATTAAGATTTAGAAGACCATTAAATGTTTCTGGAAGAGAACAGTTTAGGAATTTAAACGTAAATAGCATCAGATGAAGTCTGTTGATATCAAAAATATTCAAAATCTTAAGTTTTGTAAACAAAGGTGCAGAATGTGCATGAAAACTGGCGCCCGTGGCTGAACGAACAAATCTTTTTTTGAGCAATATCAGGGGCTGTAGTGTGGTTTTGTAGGCGCATCCCCAGGCTATATTCCCGTAGGTTAGATACGGGTATATTAAACTATTATATATGGTAATAATGGTTTTTTGAGTAAGAATATGTTTAAGTTTTCCAATGATACCGATAGTTTTTGAAATCTTTTTACCTAACATAGTTATATGCGATTTCCAGGTCAGTCGATCATCAATGATTATACCTAAGAATTTGGCTTGACTCTCTTGAGACAGGGGCACACTTTTTAAAAAGATTTTGGCACTTTTGTTATAGGTTTTATTTCTATTACAGAAAATTAGATAATATGTCTTCTTAACATTTACTGATAATTTATTTGCCTCAAACCACGACATAACCTTTTTCATTTCTTCGTTAGCAAGTTTTACTAGCGTATCAAAATTCGAGTTTGAAAGAAAAAGATTTGAATCATCTGCAAATAGGATAAAGAATATAATTGAGGATGCTTTTTCGAGATCATTTATATAAATCAGAAAAAGTAGAGGTCCTAATATCGAACCCTGTGGGACACCACATTCTATTATTTTGGGTTGTGATTTATTATCGTTAAGAGCTACGTATTGTTGTCTATTGGATAGATAAGACGAGAACCATTTTATTGCGGAGTCACATATACCGTATCGTTTTAGTTTATTGAGTAGAATGGAATGATTAACCGTATCAAATGCTTTTGATAGATCGAGAAAGATTCCTATTGTGTATTCTGAATTATCTATGGCGGTAGAAATTTTTTCCATTAAGTGTATGAGTGCCAGAGAGGTAGAATAGCCCTTTCGGAAACCATATTGATGTTTATATAGGATGTTATTTTGATTTAAATGTTTCAAAAGACGACTATATACTAGCTTTTCCAAGACTTTAGATATGCAGGGAAGGACAGATATTGGTCGATAGTTGTTAACATTTAGTGGGTCACTGCTTTTAAAAATAGGCGTCACTTTTGCGACTTTTAGTGGGTGGGGAACAATTCCATTTTGCAAGGATAGAGAAAGAATATGTGTTAGAGGGGCAATAACATAGGGTAGTGACAACTTTAGTACTTTAGGGCTAATTTCGTCATGACCAGCAGCTGAGTCTTTTAAGTTTTTGACAATATCTGTAATTTCAGCATCAGTTGGTGGCACAAAAGTTGATAGGTTAGAATTTACTTGTAAAGTGATGTAGCTAAGAGGATCTTGTGTTCCTTTTGGGATTTTACTTTCAAGTGTAGGTCCAATATTAATGAAAAAATCATTGAATTCATTACATATTTCATCTTTATTTTCGGTAGTTTTGGTACCAATTTGTATTTTGTTTGGACCAGCTGAGTTGCTTTTGTTACGATTTATAACTTCATTTATCAGGGACCATGTTTGTTTTATGTTACTGGTAGCTTCATTGAACTTTTTGTGGTAGTAATCCTTCTTTGTAGTTTTTAGGAGATGATTTAACTTATTCCGGTATTTTTTATAGATACTGTGGTTTAAGGGCGTGGGGTTCTTGACATATTTAGTGTAGAGCTTGTTTTTTCTGCGTATTGACTTTAACAATCCACTG